>NC_045547.1:71755777-71833277 GCF_009769535.1 Thamnophis elegans
CTATACGGAAAGGGCCGGTTTTAGCCCTCCGGAGCCTTCATGGGCCTTCCAGAGGCTTTTCTGAAGGCTCTGGAGGGCAAAAAATGACCCAACAAGCAAAGCAGAAGTCACTTTTGGTTTGTCCATAGGGCTGTTTTTTGTCCTCCGTTTTTTTACGCTCTGGAGGCTTCAGGGAAGCTCCTGAAGCCTCTGGACGGCTTCCGGGAGGGGGAGGCTATTTTCCCCTTCCCCAGCCTCCTATAAAGCCTCTGGAGCCTGGGGTGGGTGATAAAAGCAATAAAAAAATGGGGGGGGGAGCGCTGGTTATGTGCGCTGGGATCGCGCATTGCATTATGGGTGTAGCATGCCCACGCACGACCCCCCCCTGCACTCCCCCTGCTTTTGCAGGCGAGCCAAAAAAGGTTCGGCATCACTGTTATAGGTCATTGCACACCAGAACAACTAGACACAAGGACAGTTTTTCCCCGAATACCATCACTCTGCTAAACAACTAATTCCCACAGCACTGTCAAACTATCTAGTAATGCTGTATTACTTTATTCTCCTCATCTTTCCTATTACCTATCTCTTTATCTTCCGACTATAATTTTGTTGCTTGTAACTTATGATTTATATTGTTTACTTAATATTGTAGTATAATTTGTGCTGATTTGCTAGCTTATTTAGTATCCTATGACTATCGCTACGTGTTGTATCTTATAATTTACGATGAATGTATTTTTACGATGACTACGATCATGATTTATCACTTGTTGCTTGTATGTACACCGAGAGCTTATGCTCTGGAGGCAAATTCCTTGTGTGTCCAATCACACTTAAGGCAATAAAGAATTCTATCTATCTGATTCTGCTGACTGCCAGCAATTCCATCCTCACGGTCTCAAGTTTGAGTCAGCCTTCCATCCTCCCAGTAAAATGAGGACCCAAATTGTTGGGAGTAATAGGCTGATTCTGTAAACCACTTAGAGAAGGGGTGTCAAACTCAATTTCATTGCGGGCCGCATCAGGGTTGTGTTTGACCTTGGGGGACGGGTGGGCGTGGCCACAGTGGGCATGGCGAGCTTGACATCACTCGTGTTGGGGACACCTGTGGTGGCCAAAGCACTCTGCTAGCAAAAATAGGCTCTCATGCTCCGTTTTTGCTGGCAGACATATCATAGGCTCTTCCTTCTGTCAGCGTTCCAAGTATCATGTAGAATTAAATCAGAGACCAAGGCAAAACTATTCTTAAAGTTCCAATTTAATAAAGCAGACATCTTAGGCACATCTGTGTTAATCCCAATACTGGAAATGACATCAGAATTCCACCCAGTTAAAAGTTCATGAACTTGTCCCCACACCCATGATCCATCACATGGTCCAATCTTCTTCTTCCATTCTGGCATCCACACCCAGCTGATTCTGGTCAGGTGTACTGGTGCGGAGACAAAGGATGACCTTGACTTCTAGTAAAGAATGAAAACAATACATTCCACAATCTCACTCCTGTCTACTCCCCCCTCCCATCAACTATACTAATGAAACAGCGTATTGAAATAAGAGAAAGTGTGGCAGGCCAAATTTCTAAAAGGAATATAATTGCAGGCCTGACACCTTCGCTGTTCCAGGGCAGCCTGCGGGCCAGATCTAATCACCCTGCGAGCTAGATCCGGTCTACGGGCCTTGAGTTTGATATCCCTGACTTAGAACTGTAAAGTATCATAAAGCAATATATAAGTCTAAGTGCTATTGCTGTTGCTGTCTGAAATGCTAAAGGCAGAGGTCAATGGAGGGGAGGTCCCTGGGCAGTTCTCGGCCCTATAGGTTGGCTTTCCTCCTCTCCCTGGCCATCTTGTGGACAGAGCAAGAAGTGGTCAGTGGTTGCAGCAGTCATCAGGTGGCCCAAGAGGAGCCGCACTCTGGAGACAACAGGGGCTCATTCAGAAAACACTCTGAGTAGAGGGAATTACCGTATTTTTCAGACCATAAGACGCACCAGAGTATAAGACGCACCAAGATTTTGAAGAGGTAAATTAAAAAAAAAATTTTGTACTCTGCAGGCCTCCCAAACCCTCTGCACGCCTTGTTTTTTTGTGAGAAACGGCGCATGCATATGCTTTGGGAGACTTGTAGAGTGCTCCTGGAGGCTGGGGAGGGGGGCAGGAACGGGCAAAGAAACAACCCATTTTTCACTCGTTTTTGCACTCCCCAGCCCCCAGAGTACTTTGTAAGCGTCTCAAAGCCTCTGAACGTCCATTTTTGCAAAGGGGGCGGGGTTTTGGGTGGCCAAAAATGCTGTATTCAGTGTATAAGACGCACCCAGATTTTCACCCTCTTTTTTGGGGGGAAGAGGTGCGTCTTATACTCTGAAAAATACGGTAATAACACCACGAAAGTAGTCCTTGATTTACCATCATTTGTTTAGCAGCCATTTCCAATTGAACAAAATGACATGACTATTCCTCACATTTACAACTGATGCAGTATTCCCCACTGCTGGGTGACCAAATTTCTGTTGCTTGGCAACTGGCGTGTAATTATGTTGTTTGCATTATGCTGGGATCATTTGCAACCTTCCCAGCTAGCTTCCGTCAAGCAAAGTCGAGGGTGTGTGTGTGTGAAAACTGTCTTCGCTGAGCGACGGTGATTCGCTTAACAATCATAGCAAAAATGGTTGCAAAATTGTTTCCTTAATGGTGGCTTTACTTAGCAATACCAGTTGTGCTTCTGACTGCAGTTGTAAGTCGAAGATTACCTGTACAGGTAGTCCTCGACTTACAAAAGTTCATTTAGTGACCGTTCAAAGTTAGAAATGGCACTGAAAAAGTGACTTATGGCCATTTTTCACACTTACAACCATTGCAGGATGGTTGGCAACTGATTCATATTTATGACGATTGCAGCGTCCTGAGGTCATGTGGTCTGCTTTTGCGACCTTCTGACAAGCAAAATCAATGAGGAATCCAGATTCACTTAACAGCCACATTACTCACTTAACAAATGCAATGAATCATTTAACAACTGTGGCAAGAAAAATCGTTAAATGGGACAAACTCACTTCACAAATGTTTCACTTAGCAACATAAATTTTGCACTCCAACGGGTCGTAACTGGAGGGCTACCTGTATTCAGTTTGACAGATTTGCCATTGAACGTACGCTGTTGGAAATACCGTATTTTTTGGAATATAAGATGCACCGGAGTATAAGATGCACCAAGATTTTGAAGAGGCAAATTAAAAAAAAGTTTTTGCACTGCAGATCTCCCAAAAGTGACCCATTTTTCATGAAAAAGGGCCTGTTTTTTGTCAAAAAAGGGGCAGGCATAGCCTTTGGGAGGCTTATAGAGTACTCCTGGGAGCCTTGGGGGTATGCAAAAACGAGCAAAAAACAGCCCATTTTTTTGCTTATTTTTGCCCTCCCCAGCAGCACTCTGGAAGCCACCTAAAGGCTATGCATGGCCATTTTTGCAAATGGGGCAGGGTTTCGGGAGGCAGATTTTCACCCTCTTTTTTGTGGGGAAAAAGGTGTGTCTTATACTCCAAAAAATACAGTAGCTTTGCAATTTTCTTCCTGTGATACTTTAATCCAGTGAATGTTGGCACCTTAAGCAACTCAAGCCTTACCAAAAAGGTATTGCTATGGAAATGCTATAAACAAATAAATATAAATGTTTGCTAATTCATTGCCATTTGCAGGAATGCCAGGAATGTCTCAGCTTTAAAAGTCGGAAGAAGCTGGTGGACGTTACAACCCAATTGCAAATGGGCATAACATTCTTAGTCCAAGATTTGAAAATTAAGATTAGGAAATCTTTGTGAGTTTTTAAAAAATGCCTACATTTTATCTAGCTTGCTTTGCATACTGTCACTTTTAGCAGAAGCATTTTTTTCTTTAATCTATTTATTAAGGTTTCCTGCAAGAATCAGTGTCTGTGGACTTAGCCTTAACCAAGCAGGAACATCTGGAATATGGTCAAATCTCAGGCTACAGCGATAAAAAAAATACAGCACATAGAGACAAAAAAGAGATGCAAGACGAAAAATTATTTATTGATCAGCTGAAGGCAACATCTTGGTCATTGGATAGGACTATTTTTGAGAAGCTGCCTCCTAGACTACGTAAAGGTAAAATTCTAAATTAATTAATTATTGCAAAAAATCTATGTATAATTCTTTAGCACCAATACGCAGAGACCAAACAGAATGTGCTGCTTTTTAATTATTATTATTTTTTTCCAATTTGTACTGAAGCATTTTGATTTACTATCTAAACAAGACTGGAGAGATTTGGCAATTAACCTTTAGCTGGCCAAAAGTATAAGAAGGCCATTAAAGGGGCTACTTTGAAGGTTTCATGAATTAATTTACTTGAAAAGTTTTGTTACAGAATTTACATTGGTGGATGTCATTCATTTTGCACTGATGAAATTTGCTTGCTGAGTGTTCCAGAAAAGGGGTGCATAATCAAACATATATAAAGAAATAATCAAATAAACTAGATTAACTATCCCCCTTTATACTGTCTGTGATACATTTGTCATCTACTGTGTTTCCCTGAAAATAAGACAGGGTCTTATTTTCTTTTGACACCTGAAATAAGCACTTGGCCTTATTTTTTGAGGGGGGGTCTTGTTATTTTTGAGGTGCAGGAGCAGGGGTGGGTTTCAACCTGTTCGTGGCGGTCCCCACAAACCGGTTGGTCGGCGAACCCGGAAGTAAGTAACTTCCGGGAACGGCGAAGGGCCTGCCTGCCCGCGCTCCTTACCAGTCTTTGAAGGCTTCTGCACTTCCACGCAGGCGCATGGCACATACAGCGCCTGTGCGGGTCTCCGTGAGCAGCTGGAGCACCGCGCAAGCGCTAAGACGCATGCATGAACTGCGCGCGTGCACGAGGACACCGCCGGCCCCTTCCAACCGAACTGGTTGGAACGGGATTAGCCACCCCTGTGCAGGAGGCAGCGAGCGTGGTTAGCTCATGGCTGCTGCTGTGTTGCAATATTTGGGGGGAGGGCTTATTTTAGTGCATGCATAGGACAAGTTTGATTTTAAGTTAATTTGGGTGGTACTATTAGATGATTTAGCTGTGCAGAGTGTTTGTCAAGCCTCTTGACAGCCCAAATTGGCTTCCTTTTCTAAATTAAAACAGTTTTTTTTTAAAAAATGTGTCAAAGAATGATTTTTCTATGAATCCATTTTAGTTAGAGATTAAACAAGCCAAGCTAATCCAATGTCTTCATAATGCTATAATGATCCAGAGTCTCCTGACTCAGGAAATTTGTGGTTATTGATCCCCAGTAAAAGAGGACTAAAATGAATGAAAAGTTATATAAAGCAAAATGTAATTTGATGATAACCTGATTATGAGCCACGGTGGCGCAGTGGTTAGAGTGCAGTACTGCAGGCTACTTCTGCTGCCTGACGGCTGCCTGCAATTTGGCAGTTCAAATCTCACCACACTCAAGGTTGACTCAGCCATCCATCCTTCCGAGGTGGGTCAAATGAGGACCCAAATTATTGGGGGGAAGGGGGGCAATATGCTGACTCTGTAAACCGCTTAGGGATGGCTGTGAAGCACTATGAAGTGGTATATAAATCTAAGCGCTATTACTATTAGAATGCTAGAAGGCCCTACTCAGTCATTTCTGATGGGAAAAAAATTGATTATGTCCTAGCCATATTTGTTCTTGCTTGATCATCCATGAATGAATTCAGATTCAATTTTACAGCATTACAAGAAGCTTGTAAAGAAAAAAGGGGAGTCTACACTCAACTTTCAAAATGTCTTCCCATGCGACTCATGTCCTACATGATGCTACCATACACTTTGCCGGTTGAGTCTGCCTTCTGTGTGGTTGTAAGGTGAGTGTATCTGATCTAATTTCCAAATGTTCAAAGGTATTGAGGACTTTTTTTCATAAAGTTTACATCTGGGTTATTTTTCCCAAAACTCTTCCTTATTCCTTCCGAGGCCATTTTTCTTACAGATGCCCAAATACCTTGCAGGCTAAACCTGCATGTATTTAGTTATCTATTTGCTAGATTTATATCCCACCTTTATTTTATGCAACTGCAGGCAGTGTATATAATGGTCTGTCTTCCTATTTTTCCCCATAACAACAACCCTGTGGGGTGGAGGAGGCTGATAAACCTGGTTTCTTGCCTAGGTTTGAAGATGAGAACGCGTCTCCATATTTCCAATCCAGCATCTTACAAACTGGTTCTCTATATGTTGCAAATAAATGGTGTCCTTTAGTCTAGTCCAGGGGTGTCAAACTCGTGACGATACGTCGTCACGTGACGTATTGTGAATTTTCCCCCTTCACTAAACTGGGCGTGGGCATGGCCAGTGCGTGATGCATCTGGCCCGCGGGCCACGAGTTTGACACCCCTGAGCTAGAGGAAAGTTGCTCATAGCTGGTATGTAGTGTAAACCTACCGTATTTTTCAGAGTATAAGATGCACTGGAGTACAAGACGCACTGGAGTATAAGATGCACTGGAGTATAAGATGCACCAAGGTTTTGAAGAGGCAAATTTAAAACATTTTTTTTTACACTCTGCAAACCTTCCAAAAACGGCGCGTTTTTTTGCAAAAACGCGCCCTTTTTTCCCCAAAAGAAGGGGATGAATAGCCTTTAGGTGGCTTGTAGAATGCTCCTGGTGGGTGGGGGTGGGGCAAAAACGAGCAAGAAATAGCCCTTTTTTGCCAAAAAAGGGGCATAGACAGCCTTTAGAAGACTTATAAAGTGCTGCTGGGGGTGGGGGGCAAAACTGAGCAAAAAACAGCCTATCTTTTGCTTCTTTCTGCCCTTTGAGGCCCCCAGCAGCACTCTGGAAGCCTCCTAAAGGCTATGCATGGCCATTTTTGCAAAGAGGGTGGAGTTTCGGGATGCAAAAAATGCTGTATTCAGTGTATAAGATGCACCCAGATTTTCAGCCTCTTTTTTGAGGGAAAAAGGTGTGTCTTATAATCTAAAAAATACGGTACTTAGGAGTAAGCCCATTGAGCTCATAGGTCTTAACAATAAGAAAACTTGCCATCTTGTGAGTTCATGGCTGAGATTAGATTGGGCTGTTTGGTTTGTATTACTCTCTCTCTTAACTTCTGTTTATACTTTTAAAATGTATTATATGTATACAGTTTATACTTAACAGGAAAGTCACAAATATATTCATTTTGTGTTCAGCTTCATAAACAAACATATGTGTATACTTTTAAAAAAACCAAAACTTAATATATATTATAAGCAATAGTATTATTGGACTATACGTGATGATAGATTAAAATGTGTAGAGTGATAAAGCTATAGAGCATTATGGAAATAATGGATATAACTATGTCGTACAATATCATGTATTTAAAAAGAGATTATACTATATGATTAAGTGAATAATGGTTACAATTATGATGTAGAACACCATGTGTATATTTAAAAAGGACTTGATACAACCAGTGTACCACTGTTGCAAAATTGAAATTGTGATGTACAGGAAAATGTACAGGAAAAACATTTATTAAAAAAAATCCCAAATCTATGTTTTAGTTGCAGCTTTAATATCTATTTAAGTCCATTATTTGCACATGGCACGAATTTGCCTTTGAAAATGCCCTTTTGTTATTTTTATTTTTAAAATAGAGTTAAATACTTTTAAATTATTTTATTTTTAATACAGATTTTTTTTTTAAATACTTCTTTCCTTATAAAAAAAATAAACTGATACCAGGAAAGGAGATGTTAGGTGAACATTTTAAAAACAAGACCCCATCCTGAAAAAAAGTTTGTTTTGAAGGACCGCCTCCTTTCTCTTGATTGCAGATTGGTCCAGTGGTTTCCTGACATCCCCGAGGATGTGCGATGGATGCACGGGCAACTTTCCCAAATGATGGGTTCAGTCTATGGCCGAACAATGAAAGGGCTCCTGAAGACTCCAAGGTATGTTTAGCCACTTCTTTGGCCAAGCACAGGAAACACATATTTTGGAGAGCGTAATGGAGTTGGACAATCTCTGGAAAATTTATATGTCGATATCATTTTCTCCACCTGAAATGAAGGGGGGGTGGAGGCAGGAATTACTGCATTTTGAGTAATTCCTCAGTGATGTACTACAGCCTCTCTTCCACTTTGCTGTGCTGTTTTGTCCGTTCTAAATGGCTACAGATTCTCTATTTAAAGAAAATGTAATATTTAAAGAATGCAAGAAAGAGTGCAGAGAAAAACAATAGATCAGGGGTCGTCAACCTTAAACACTCAAAGAGCCACGAAGGTCCTAACCGGAAGTCCCCCATTCAATTCTGGAGCCAACCAGTCCGGTTCCTCCACCATAGAGTCTCCTCCTAACTCGGCATCCTTTTTTCTCTGCTGACCAGAAGTCTGGTTCCGCCACCATAGAGTTTCTTCCTAGCGCGGTGTTCTTTTTCCTCTGCTGACCAGAAGTCCAGTTCCCCCACCATAGAGTCTCCTCCTAGCATGGTGTTCTTTTTCTCCTGCTGCCCAGAAGTCCAGTTCCCCCATCATAGAGTTTCCTCCTAGCATGGCATCCTTTTTCCTCTACCTGTCCTAACTGAAAGCCCTATCAATTGTGGAGCTGACCAGCGACAGGGAGCCACAGCAGAGAGATGAAAGAGCCACATGCGGCTCCAGAGTTGCCAACCCCTGCAATAGATGATTAGGGGACTGGAGGCTAAAACATATGAAGAATGGAGGAAGAAATTGTGTATGTCTAGTGTAATAAAAAGAAAGACGGGGGTATACTATTGAGCAATATCTGAAAGGCTAACACAGTGAAGAGGTTGGCTTATTTTCCAGAGTTCCAGAGGGCAGAAAAAGAAATCATGGGTGGAAGCATATAAAAGAGAGAACTAAGGAGAAACTGTCTGACAGAACAATTAATCAGTGGGATGGGTTTCCTTCAAAGATTATGGGTGCTCCATCACTGGACATTTCCAAGAAGAGTCTGGACAGTCATTTGTCTTGAATGGCATAGGGCAGTGATGGCGAACCTTTTTGGCACTGAGTGCCAAAAAGGGAGAGCGTGCGCATGCACTTGTCTGGGCCGTAATCCAGAAGAGGAGCTGCTCAGAGAAAACGAACTTGCAGTTTCCCCCACATGCATGCACACTGGACAGCTAGTCTTCCAGTTACTGGCACACATGCGCGCCCAACCATCAACTGGCCTTCCTGTATGCGGCAGTGACGGAAAGCCAGAAGACCAAATCTTCCAGTTCCCGGCCCTGCTGCATGCATGCAGGCCAGCTGATCGTCGTGTGCGCATGCGCACCAGAAACCCAGAAGAGGAATGGGTGACGCCACATGTGCCAAGCAACATGGCTACCTGTGGCATGTGTGCCATAGGTTTGCCATCACGGGCATAGGGTCTCCTGCTTTAGCAGAGTGTTGGACTAGAAGGCCCCCAATTCTGTTATTCTATTACCGTATTTTTTGGAGTATAAGATGCACCTTTTTCCCTCAAAAAAGAGGCTGAAAATCTGAGTGCGTCTTATACACTGAATACAGCATTTTTTGCCTCCTGAAGCCCTGCCCTCTTCACCAAAATGCCGTGCATAGCTTTTAGGAGGCTTTCAGAGAGCTGCTGGGGGCTGGGGAGGGCAGAAATGAGCAAAAAACGGCCTGTTTTTTGCCCTCTCCCGGCCCCCAGCAGCACTCTATAAGCTTCCTAAAGGCTATCCATGCCCTTTTTAAACAAAAAAGGGCCCATTTTTGCCAAAAATGGGCCTTTTTTGCTCATTTTTGCCCCACCCCCTAGGAGCACTCTACAAGCCTCCTAAGGGCTATTCATGCCCGTTTTGGGGAGGTTTGCAGAGTGCAAAACCTTTTTTTAAAAAAAAATCTTCTTCAAAACCTTGCTGCATCTTATACTCCGGTGTGTCTTATATGCATTTCTCCCAGAAAAAAATAATTCCAAGACTTACTAATGATTATTTCTTCTTGTCCTTGCAGCAAATTAAGCGGAATCTTGCTTAGAAAATGCCAGACGGCCCCGGGGAAGCCTTGCCTTCATCTGCCCTACCCATCTCCTAAAGTGTGTCACTCTTTTCCCAGTCTTGAAGAATGGCTCTGGAGTCTCCCCTATTGCGAATACTTGACGAAGGAGAAGGGTGCAATTAGTAATTCCGACAGCTCTAGTTCCGTCGCTTCCTTTTTCATGGACACTGAAACATCCGGAACGTCTACGGATATTGATTCCTCCTCGGAGAAAAGTTTTTATTCTGTCTCTGAAGATTAGGTTGGGGCACGATATTAGGCAGGGAAATTTAAACCTTTGAGGTATGTGTTCTTCTAGCACTTGACCAAACAATCTTTTAGGATACTGCTTCTCGATCTGAGCAACTTTGAGGTGCTAAGGTGCTAAGTAGAAGTGGGCTTCAACTCAGCACACTATCACACCCGAATTCTGAGAGTTGAAGCCCACCCATTTTAATGTTGCTGAGGTTGGGAAACTCAACTTTAGGAAGTCTTTGTTTACAACTGAGGCATCGTTTCTGACTTCAGTTTAGGCTCCTTGTCTTGTTTCTTGAGAGTGGACAAACGGTCGAGAAAGCCAAGTGCCGTGGAATATTTTTGTACCCAAACAGCAACAACAACATTCAGCAGGAAGACAATCTACATCTCCTCTGTTGATGTTTTTTTGGCTGGGATAAGCATTTGTAGCACAATGTTAACTACCTTTTATTTTTTTGGTTTTAAAAAATAACAGGTTTTACATCAAGATCTGTAGCTCTTGTGTGACTTTTAAAAAGTCCCTCCCCCCCTCCCGCACTTGTGTGGAATTACACGTCTCCTACTTAAAGAGATAGAGAATGCAGGAACTTTGAGGAGTTCCTTTTTTAAAACTTGACATCTCTGGCAGAGAGGTCTCGTTCAAAATTATTAAACAGGAAAATCTATTTTTCATTAAAAATGTACTGTTTTTATATTGTTAATATTATAGGGGATGTTGGAAAGTTTCTGGATGTCCCAATTTCTTCTCTTTTTATTGGACTTTTTCTGAAATTAATCTCCGGGAACACTAGTTGCGCTGAAATGAATCGCTTTTTAAAAAAAATTTATGAACCTTGGTGGCGCAGTGGTTAGGGTGCAGTACTGTAGGCTACTTCTACTGCCTGCATTTGGCAGTTCGAATCTCACTAGGCTCAAGGTTGACTCAGCCTTCCATCCTTCCGAGGTGGGTAAAATGAGGACCCAAATTGTTGGGGGCAATAGGCTGACTCTGTAAACTGCTAAGAGAGAGCTGGAAAACACTGGAAAGCAGTATATATAAGTGCTATTGCTAATTTGAAACTCCTTGACTGCCACAAAGAAAGCAAAATATTTTCTAATTTTTTGGGTGCTCTCTAAAGTCTCATAAAAACACACATACACTTTTACTGCCAGAGAGGCTTCCATCTGCTATTTTTTTTTCCTTTGGAGTTCACTGAAGATACCACCCTAAGCTGGAAGCCCTCAAAAAGTGTAGACTTCATTTCCCAGAATTCCCAAACAACATGACCTTTACTGAGAATTCTGGGAGTTGAAGTTCACCTATCTATGAATGTCCTACATCAGTCTTTCTTAACCTTGGCAATTTTAAGATACGTGAACTGGGGGATTCTGGAAGTTGAAGTCCACATGTCTTAAAATTGTCAGAGTTGAGAAACACTTGATTGTTGTATCCAAATCAGCATTTTATGTTTCATTAATGATGTGGACTTTACATCCAGATATCTTTAATTCAAATGAATATGATGAGCCATAAAAATATAATTCATTGGTGGAAGAGAAATGCAGGGTTTTTTTTTTAAATTACATTTATTACCTTAGTGAGCTTGAGAGCAGATATCAAATATATCGTCCAGTTTCCTTAACAGGAGAAAGTAATAAAAATCTATAATGCGATTTGGAATTTGTGGATCTTAAAATTTTCCCCCCCATGCTCTTCATTGTAACTTGATTTACTTCAGAACAAGAAAGAAGCAAAGGCATTCAGAAGAGGAAACTCATACGATTTCTGCTTTTCTTCCTTTTAAATTTAAATTATAAATAAAATCCATAGATTATTCAGTCCAAGTTTTATGAACAGACATGCAACTTAAGCCTTAATTTTCAATAATAGTAGGAAGCGACAATAATATGACATCATAAATCAGCCATATTTCAAATGGATTCAGTAATTTATGTGGAATACAGTACTTGATGCTTTGTGTCTCATTACTTTCTGATTTTAAAGGAACAGGAATTCTTGTACATGACACACAAAGATTAAAACTGTGTTTTAGGAAATTGGACTTTTGCTATCAGTAACTTACCAACTCTGTACTTTGGCATTGCAATGGGTTAAAATGTCAGTAATAGTAATTCCTTATTAGACTATTTTCTTGTGAGGTATTATAAATTTTCCAATCAAAGGGTTAGAGTTAGGTTGGAGACTTGTTACAAATTAAGTGGAGAATAATATCCCCATAGGAACCCAACTAGCTGTTTTTATTTATTTCAAATTCATTGTCAACTTTTTAGCAGGTTTTGTTTTGACAAAATATCTAATCTTTAAGAGATTTTTTTTTGGGGGGGGGACATTTTAAAGAAAATCTAAGAACTGCTGAGTGGAGAGAAGAGGAATGAAATGTACTTAAAACAGTTTTTCACATTGTTAAAACGTTTAATAGTATGGACACAGACTTATTTATATTCTTTTGGTGCTATTTTCCGCCAGTGCCAAAGTACTGTTTCGTGTGATGACTGGTCACACACTTATTTTCCTAAACTTTTATCGTATTTCCAAAATGAACTATTCGTAATATTTCTGCAATCAGCAGTGTTTTTAAAGAAGCAGAATAAAGAGATGCTGTGTTTGGTGATCATTGTGTTTTGTTCATTATCACAAGTCAAATGCTTAATTGCTTGATAGAACTGCTGTATGAGGTGATCTATGAATATGCAGTTCGGCAGTTCGAATCCCTAGCGCTGGTTAAAAGAGTGAGCTCCCGTTACTTGTCCCAGCTTCTGCCACCCTAGCAGTTCAAAAGCACGTAAAAATGCAAGTAGAAAAATAGGCACCACCTTTGGTGAGAAGCAGTGGTGGGTTTCAAATTTTTTTGGAACCTCTTCTGTAGGTGTGGCCTGCTTTCCGGGTCCACTGGTGGAACCTCTTCTAACCAGTTCGGTAGATTTGATGAACCGGTTCTACCGAATAGGTGCAAACTGGTAGGAACCCACCTCTGGTGAGAAGGTAACAGCGTTTTATGCGCCTTTGGTGTTTAGTCATGCTGGCCACATGACCACGGAAACATCTTTGGACAGCGCTGGCTCTTCGGCTTTGAAACAGAGATCAGCACTGCCCCCTAAAGTCAGGAATGACTAGCACACATGTGCGAAAGGAACCTTTACTTTTACCTTATGAATATATTGCATTTCTATATCATTTTAGTTGTTCATAATGCTGCAAGTTGGCATTTCACTCATCGCCCAAAGCAGTAAACACTGTGTTTCTATGAATATTTTTTATGCAAATGGTAAAATGCTCCTTTCTATAATTCATCTTCCCTTTTTTCAAAGTGATTTATAGCGTATACAGTTTAAGCGCTCTGATCCTTTTAATAAAAAAAATTCAAATGACTGGAAAATGTAAAACCCATGCAAAGTACTTGGCTTTGCTTTAACATTTTATGAGTCATATTCTGAGATTGGGGGTGGATCAAGACCTTTAAACAGAGACATTTTGGTGGGGAGGTAAGGTGGAGGTATTAAACATAATGCAAAATCTATGTGTATATACACAAAGGGATTATAGCTCTCCTTCAGTAATTATCTGGGTTCAGAGTTCTTTTTAAATTTGTCAAAACGTCTTTATTTTTTAAAGTGTTGAAAGGAAAATGTAGGCTGTGGCAAATAGAACACAGAAAACTTGATGAATGACTAGCACATATGTACACAGGGAACCTTTACCTTTTTATCATGAGAGATAATCAAAAATGGGACGGTAGAACTTCATATCTCAGAAAGGAAATGGGGCACTGGCTGATGATCCTTAAGCTGCCAGGAGGAAGCTGAAGTTATACACAAAGGGGACTAAGAGAGAACTTGGCTAATGTAAATGAATTCAAGTCTCCACAACCAGATGATTGATTTCTCGGGAGTCCTAAAGGAGTAGAAGAGATGACTCAAGAACCACTCTTAGAAATCCTGGAGAACTCCTGAAGGACCAGTGAGATCCCAGAAGATTGGAGGAGAGCCAGTGTCTTCCTAATCTTCAAAAGGTGGAAGGGAGAGGACCTGGGAAATCTGGATTTGTAGTGGAAAGGGTCCTGAAGTGGTGATCCAACTGCATCTCCATGAATCTTTGGAGAGACGAAGTGCCACCAGCAAGAATGAGCATGGATCTTTCACATAGACATTCTGTCGGATTAACTTGATCTTCTTTAATAAGACTGACTAGCTAAGTGGCTGGGGTAAATGCTGCAGCCATAGTACCTGTGCTATGATGCTGGAGAAGGGCTCCTGCGAGTCCCTTGGACTGCAAGGTGATCAAACCGGTCAGTCCTAGAGATCAACCCTGACTGCTCTTTAGAAGGCCAAATCCTGAAGATGAAACTCAAATACATGAGTTTTTGAGAAGGAAAAACTCCTTCTCACCTAAAGACGTGAGCTTAAATGGACTCCAGAGGATGGTAGAGGACAGGAAGGCCTGGAGAAACATCCATGGGGTCGCGATGGGTCAGACATGACTTCCCAATTAACAACAGCATAGTATCTGTACATCTAAGCAAAGCTTTAGACAGAGTGCTTCACTACATTCTCTTTCAAAATGTGGCAAATGGGTAAAATATGGCTAAATGATGCTGTGAGGACATGTGGTTGGCTGAATGGAGCATTCAGAGAATGAAACGCCTGTGAGTTGCCTTAAGAGCATCAAGTGGACAGCCAGTGGACTCTCCTGTTCAGCGTGTTTTCGATGAGCTTGGATGAGGGAGTTGAGGGGCCATATAAAAAGTTGGCAGATGACAGAAAGCTGGGATAGATGGCCTTTGAGGTGTGAGAGAGAAGACTAAAAAAAAAAAAAGTTTGGGAAGGGTTGAGCTGACGGCCAAAATAAATAAGACAGCATTTACTAAGAGAAATGGAGATTTTTGCAAATGGGGCAGGAAAAGGGTAAGGAACTAGGATAGGATGAGGAAAACTTGGTTTAGTAGTAGCATATCTAAATGGGACTTTGTTGACCCCCAGTTAAACATGAACCAGCAGTTGTTAAAAATGCCAATGCTATCTTGACAGGAGCATAAAGTCCAGACTTTGGGACCTAATTAATCCATTCTGCCTTGGTTGGATCCCACCAGGAAATGTGAGGAGCACCAGAGTCAAAAATAACACTGATAAATCGGAATAATGTTTTAAGAAAGGCAAAGAAGGTAGTGAAGGGTGAGAAAACTAAGCCCTCCGAGGAGTGGTGAAAAGATTCGGGAATGTTAAGTGTTCAAAAGAGATGGTTAGGGGTGTGGTAGGTCATCCATCTTCAAGGATCTTCAAGGAGCAGAATCATTCCCCCTGTCTGATTGATTGTTTCCGCTTAGTCCAGGGGTGTCCAAACTTGGAAACTTTAAGACGTGTGGACTTCAACTCCCAGAATTCCCCAGCCAGCCATAACTTTAAGACTTGTGGACTTCAACTCCCAGAATTCCACAGCCAGCCATAGTTTTAAGATGTGTGGACTGTGGCTGGGGAATTCTGGGAGTTGACGTCCACACGTCTTAAAGCTATGGCTGGCTGGGGAATTCTGGGAGTTGAAGTCCACAAGTCTTAAAGCTATGGCTGGCTGGGGAATTCTGGGAGTTGAAGTCCACACATCTGAAAGTTATGGCTGGCTGGGGAATTCTGGGAGTTGAAGTCCACACGTCTTAAAGTTGTGGGTGGGTGTGGAATTCTGGGAGTTGAAGTCCACAAGTCTTAAAGTTCCCAAGTTTGGACACCCCTGGCTTAGTTCCTTTCTGTGCTGTGTATAAAGATGTGGAGTCCAGAAGAGGAGAGAGTGATTCTTCTGAGGAGAACAATATCCCGTGGAGTAATGGTGGCAGAGGCGACCAGGAACTTCTGCTCTCACTGCCCAGCCTACCCGTCAGGGTCGCTGTCCTAGGAGCAAATGGAAAACTCGTTACGGAACCCTTTGAGATAAGGGAGGAAAGGCAGCGCTACAGCCTTCCGCCAGAGGGCAGCGGTGGGTTTGTTTTCTGCTTGCCTTTGCTGCCCTCCAGCGGCCCCTCGGCCATCTCGCGGCTTAGCCACTAAACAGCTTGAAAAGAACTGCTGTAAGTGTTGGCATGGAGTGGGTGGGGGAGAGGTCTTGCTAAGATTTCTATCTCTAAAGTCCCACGCCGGGCCGAGGGAAGCGATCCCCTTTCCGCCCTTTTCTTTCTCCGGGCCAATCAGGAGCGGATCTTCTCCTGGGAGCTTCCGGAAGAGGAGGAGAAAGAGGCGGTGTCGAGGAGGAAGGAGGCGGTCGCTACGCATGCGCGGGAGGCGGAGCGGCGCGCTTTCCAGGCGGAGGCCATGGGGACGGTGCACGCGCGGGTAGGGAGCTCGCCCGGCTGACCTTGGCGGGAGAGGGGGCGTTGGGGGGGGGGGGCACCGGCCGACGGTGGTCTTCTGGGCGTGTGCAGAGTGCCTCTACGCTTAGGCCGCTCCGGGGACGGTGGGTGGCTTCGGACCAACCTCGGGTGTCCCAGCAAAAGGAGGGAGGCTTGGAAGAGCCCCCCCCCCTCCCCATGTTAGTGGGAGATAATTGGGTTGCAGTTCAGTCCTTTCCTGTTTTAAATAAAGTGGAAAAAGACACCCCACACCCAATATGGCGTTTGGATCCATTGATGGCATTTGTCGTTGGATTTACAGGCGTCTTTATAGGCAGTCCTCGACTTACGGCAGCTTGTTTAGTGACTGTCCACAGCAACACTGAAAAAAATGTGACTTGGGACCATTTTTTTTCATCCTTTGGCAGCGGCCTCACGGTCGGGTGATCGAAACTCAGAGGCTTGGCCGCTGACTCAGACATACGACCGTTTCTATGTCCCGAGGACCCCTGATCCCCTTTTTGCCACCTTCCGACAAGCAAAGTCAACGGGGAAGCCAGATTCACTGAACAACTGCGTTACTAACTTAGCAACCGCTGTGATTCACTGAACAGCTGCGGCAAGGAAGGTGGTAAAGCGAGGCTAAGCCCGCTTAGCAAGTGTCTCACTTAGCAACAGAGAGGTTGGGCTCGGTTGTAGTCGTAAGTCAAGGACTACCTGCATTTTGGGCAGCCTAAGCAGAGCGCCTTGTCCTCCCTGCCCTCGTTTCTCCTGCAACGACGCTCTTGCGTGGACTGAGAGGCAGGACCAGCCCCAAAACTCAAGAGTTTCCTGGCTTCTAACCTATCTGCCTTCATTCCTCCTCAGATTGGCTCTCATTTTTAGCCAATGCTTCAAGTTTGTCAAGATCCTTCTGTATCTTTAGCCTATCTTCTGGAATGTTGGCTATTCCTGCCAGCTTGGTGTCATCTGCAAATTTGATGAGTTCCCCATTTATTCCCTCATCCAAATCATTGATGAAGATGTTGAAGAGTACTGGGCATGAATACAACATTATCTCACTTACTTTTGTTTCCAGTGTAAAGGGATAGTGATGGCACCTAATTAAAACATTTGTTTTTGGAAGTAGAATAGAGTAGATTAGAGTAGAATAGAATTCTTTATTGGCCAAGTGTGATTGGTCAGACAAGGAATTTGTCTTTGGTGCATAAGTTCTCATGGTACATAAGAAGAATAAAATACATTCATCAAGAATAAAAAGATACAACACTTGATAGTCAAGGTTAATAATAAGCTATCAAATTGTATTAGGAAACAAAAACAATATAAACCATAAAGATAACAAGCAACATGGTTATAGTCATAAGTGGGAAGAGATTGATACTAGGAAGGAAGAGAAGAATAATAGTAATACAGTCTTAATGAATTATTTGACAGTGTTGTGGGAATTAGTTTAGCAGAGCGATGGCCTTTGGGGAAAAACTGTCCTTGTGTCTAGTTGTTCTGGTGTGCCGTGCCCTATAGCGTCGTTTTGAAGGTAGAAGTTGAAACAATATGTCCGGAATGTGAGGGGTCTGTAGATATTGTGTAGGTGATACAGTGTGTAGGTGAAGAAACAGTTCATCTAATAATCTAGTAGTTTATCTGATGGATTATAAACTACTGAATCTGCATTTTCAGAGTTTGGAGCCTCTTCCCACGAGTGGTCCTGATTTTGGTGGTGTAGGTGAAGAAGCAGAGCTTGTGGAGGTTGAACCAGAAACTAAACAAGAAATTCTTGAAAATAAAGATGTAAGTATAAGGATTCCCTGCCTTCCCCTTGATTATGTAGAGCAGGGGTCTCCAACACCAGGGCCACAGACCAGTACTGGTCCATGCCCTGTTAGAAACTGGGCTGCACAGCTGTGGTGAGCAGCGAGTCAGCAAATGAAGCTTCATCTGTATTTGCAACTGCTCCCCAGCGTTGGCCTTATCGCCTCAGCTCCACTTCAGTTCATCAGGCATTAGATTCTCCTAGGGGTGCAAACTCTACTGTGAACTCCACCTGCCCTCACCCAGTTTGTGGAAAAAATAGTCTTCCATCAAATTGGTCCCTGGTACCAAAAAAGTTAGAGACCACCATTATAGAGTACTGTACTATATGCAATAAAAATGATTACTGTTACAAGTGATACATCTTTGGAACAACTGTGCCTGACATATTTAGAAATAAACTTGTCTTTTTATGTGATACTTTGCATAAATTCAGGTGGGCAAATGTAGTTAAGTATTTTTTTAAAAAAAAAAGTAAAAAACCTTAAACAGAAGGATACAATTATCTGTTTTGGGGAACATACAAGGAAAACTAAGAGGATGTATTTAGCTTAGTTTAGTTTATTATATTTATATGCCGCCCTTTTCCCCCCGAAGGGGACTCAGGGCGGCTCACAACTCAAACCAGGGAAGGGGGATACAGACAAAAATTAAAAAAAGACACATAACAATGCATAATTTAAAACACACGACAGTCATACCATTCGAGACAGGGGCAACAGCTCTTTAGCCCCAGGCCTGTCGGAACAGCCAGGTTTTAAGGGCTTTGCGGAAGGCCTGGAGGGTGGTGAGGGTTCGAATCTCCACGGGGAGTTCGTTCCAGAGGGTCGGAGCAGCCACAGAGAAGGCTCTCCTCCGGGTAGTCGCCAGTTGACACTGGCCGGCGGATGGAATTTGGAGGAGGCCTAATCTGTGGGATCTAATCGGTCTAGTGGAGGTAATTGGCAGCAGGCAGTCTCTCAAGTACCCAGGTCCAATACCATGAAGGGCTTTATAAGTGAGTACCCAGGTCCAACACCATGAAGGGCTTTAATGAGTTTGTTTAGGGGAGCCATTTGTTTGATCTGACTTATCAAAATAAAATCCTGGGCTTCAGTTTTGAAGAACTTGGAGGAATTAAAAATATTGGTCTTCTCGGCAAAAATTGCTTAGTCTAGATCAGGGATGTCAAACTCCCAGCCCGCCGGCCGGATGCGTCATGTGCTGGCCACGCCTATTCCTGGTTTAGCGAAGGGGGGGGGGAGTCCGAATACGTCACAAGATGCGCTGTGATGATGTGTGTTTGACACCCCTGGTCTAGATGCTCCTAACTTTTAGGTGGTAGAGGATCTGCTTAATATTGAACACATTTCTTCACAAAATCTGTGACAAAATCTTTATGCTGATGGAATCATCATATCTACTAATGCAATTTCTAATATTTGCCCATTATTTAATACTTCTTACTTTGCTTTTTAGGTGGTTGTTCAGCATATACACTTTGAAGGACTTGGAAGAACTAAAGATGATATTATCATGTATGAAATCGGTGACGTTTTCAAAGCTAAAAACCTGATTGATGTGAGTGCTGAAATTCCTTAACCTGCTATCAAAAAATCTCAACAACTACATTATATTAGCATCTTTATTTAATTCCATAGAAATTTAGAAATATGACTGCTCAACTTCTGTGCCCAAATAATCTCACAAAACTTTACTAAAAAGTTTTTAGTATTTTGGAAGCAGGTTTTGAGTATCAATTTGGGATGGTGGAAAGACACTGATTTTTTTTAATGGATACAGATGTACAAATTTCAGGGGTTACTTGTGACATAATAGTATGCAGGTCTTTTCAGTATGAATTATCACAAACTCAGCCATCTGATGTGAGTATGAAATGAGCTGCCACAGGCATTTTAGGCTTTAGTGTTGCATATTTGCATTAAATTATATGAACATTCCATAGTTAATGGCATTTTCCTAGTGTAGCTTTTCCATGTTGCTGAGATCTTTTCATACCCCTCCAAAGGCAGTAGAAATTCTACATCTGATCTTGAAATCTGGATCAGTAAATTACTCAAATACGTACCTCTGCACATATCTGAGAAAAGGAATTGATTTTCAAGACAGTAAAGTATCTCTGTGGAGTTGGTTGATTTTTTTTAGTGAAAGGATAAGTACATAACATGTAAATCCAAAGGAATTAAAATCTAATTTTGTAAAAGTTCAAGTACAGTACTTAGAAAATTCAATTTTTTTAATGAAAATGCACAGCTCATTGAGTGAGTTGTATTAATTGGCACCAAAGGAATGGGTGTTGATTTATCATGTTGGTATTGGAAATATTTGTAATAATTTGATTATGACTTTTATATTTTGAAGGTGATGAGGAAATCACATGAAGCTCGTGAAAAGCTCCTCCGCCTAGGAATATTCAGACAAGTCGATGTACTGATCGATACATGTCAAGGTAATAATAACAGAATAACAGAGTTGGATGTGACCTTGGAGGTCTTCTAGGCCAACCCCCTGCTCAAGCAGGAGACCCTATAGCATTCCAGACCAATGGCTGTCCAGACTTTTCTTAAAAACATTCAGTGATAAGAGCACCCACAATTTCCGAAGGCGAGCCTTTCCACTGGTTAATTGTTCTCACTGTTAGGGAAATTTCTCCTTACTTCCAGGCTGCTTCTCTCCTTGATTAGCTGAAGAAGCTTCTTGGATGAGAAGTGAAATGTCTTCAAAGAAAAACCAGAAAGTCCAGTTGCCTTTTGAAAAAAAGCACCTTTGGCTCTCTTCTCATCATCTGAAATCAAATCAAATCAAAATCAAATCATTTGAAGCTATGTGCTGTTGTACTGCTCCCTGCATGGAGAGCTTTGAAAGGTTTTCGTAGACAAAAACAGTTACAAAAAGACAAAACAGTTATAAAATGTGGATCAGTAGCACATCCAACATTTTTGATCTTGGGATTTGTGGTCCGTTTATTACAGAAGACGTCAAGTGATTTGCTTTTTCAACATACGCTTAAATTGCCAAAAAAAAAAAAATTGCGCTCCCTACAATAATGATACTTCTATCCTGATTATAGTGCTGTTTTCCCCTTTTATCTGTTTATAGTTAAATCTTTTAAATTGCCAATCTTGGACCAAATTTATAAACGAAAGTCAAGTGAAATAAAAAGGAAGAGTGCAGCTTCTACACAATAGCAAGGCCTAGCTAGTTCCACTAATCCCCGCTAAACCCAGATCAAGGGATGAGTCCGCCCTTCTGAAAGCTTTTCTTCCCATTGTGGAGATGGAGGCTTGGGGGTATTGGCACATCTCTCTGCTGAGGATTGAAGCAATGGCAGACTTCATCCTGCATTTGCAGGAGTTAGCATGCAGAAGGAGAGCAATAGGGAAGCGAGGAAGGGCTAGTCTCCTGTTTTAGCTGGAGTTTGGATACTGCTTGCAGGTCTGTTTTATCAAGTCCAATAATCTTTCTCATTGCCATTGTGTATTTAGGTGTTACTTGTTCTGAAAAGGGATGCGTTGGCTCAGTGGCTAGGATACTGAGTTTGCCGATCAGAAAGGTCGGCAGTTCGGCGGTTCAAATCCCTAGCACTGCGTAACGGAATAAGCTCCCGTTACTTGTCCCAGCTTCTGCCAACCTAGCAGTTCGAAAGCATGTAAAAATGCAAGTAGAAAAATAGGAACCACCTTTGGTATGGAGGTAACAGCATTCCCTGCGCCTTCGGCATTTAGTCATACCAGCCACATGACCACAGAGACATCTTCGGACAGCGCTGGCTCTTTGGCTTAGAAACGGAGATGAGCAATGCCCCCTAGAGTCAGGAACAACTAGGACATATGTGCTAGGGGAACGTTTACCTTTGCTTGTTCTGAAGTTTGGTTTAGTTTTAGTCCAAATTAGTTTTTAATTGTTATATTAAAAAAAACATCCCTTAAAAAGATCAATTTTAGAACTTTTTTTGAAATTATTGTAGTACAGGGTAATTCTTGACTTAACAGAAGTTCATTTAGTAGCCATTCAAAGTTAAAATGGTACTGGAAAAAGTGATTTATGACCATTTTTCACATGTACGACCATTGCAGCATCCCCAGGGTCATGTGATTTACACTTGGATGCTTGACAACTGATTCATCTTTACGAAGGTTGCAGTGGTTATAAGATTCGCTTTGGTGACCTTCTGACAAGTCCATCACATGGTCCAATCTTCCACTGCCACGAAGGCAGATTCCTTCCATCCACATCCGGCCAGGTGCAGGAACAAAAGTGACCTTGACTTTCAAGAAAGAATGTTGTTATGGCTACACATCACCCAGCTCCCTATAATTCCCCCTTCCCATTTTCCCACAGTAGAAAGTGTGGCAGGCCTGAAATCCAAAAGGCAAAAAGATAGATTCCATGCCTGACATTGTACTTGGAATCAGACTGCCTATAATAGAGTGGGAAATTGGGTATGGGCCGTGGAGTTTTCTACCCTCAGCTCCCAGCTAGTACAGGACTAGAGTTGGGGATGGAAGGGGTCAGGCATCTGGAAGTCCTTAGCTTTCCCAATTGAAATGAAGGTAACTTCAGCCTGGGTCTCTTCGGTGCCAGTCTGGCCCTCTAACCACTACCCCAGCTCGCGCGCCAAGCCTGGGGTATCACCGATAAGTAAATCACACCTAGTTTGCCCAGTTTTGATGCTCAAAAATTCTGTGTAACTCAATCTGAATCTATCTTACTGTTCATAAGTAAGAGCCAAGGTGGCGCAATGGTTAAATGCAGCACTGCAGGCTACTTCAGCTGACTGCAGTTCAGCTGTTCAGCTGTTCAAATCCCACCAGGCTCAAGGGTGACTCAGCCTTCCATCCTTCCGAGGTGGGTAAAATGAGGACCCGGATTGTTGTTGGGGGCAATATGCTGACTCTGTAAACCGCTTAGAGAGGGCTGAAAGCCCTATGAAGCGGTATATAAGTCTAACTATTGCTATTGCATAAGTGTATATATCTTTTTGGCCAGGGGGTCAGCCCTGTTGGCTTGACTAATAAATGCACCTGTGTGTGTGTTTGTGTGTTTAGGTGACAATGCTCTTCCAAATGGGTTAGACGTCACCTTTGATGTAACAGAACTGAGAAGACTAACTGGAAGTTACAACACCATGGTTGGCAACAACGAAGGAAGCATGGTAGGTCTTGCATCATTGGTTTTTTTTGCCAAGTGTCAGCTCTGAAACATGATAGCTAGGCCATCTAAATAGAAACACGATTGAAATAGTCTTTCAATTCTACACGGCCCATTTGTGTTGCTTACCTTATAGGTGGCACCTTCCTCAATAGTAGTAACTGTGAGCGGGATCTTGGAGTCCTAGTGGACAACCATTTAAATAGGAGCCAGCCATGTGCAGCAGCTGCCAAAAAAGCCAACATAGTTCTAGCCTGCATAAATAGAGGGATAGAATCAAGCTCACGTGAAGTAATAATACCACTTGATAATGCCACACTTGGAATACAGCATCCAGTTTTTGTCGTCATGATGTAAAAAAAGATGTTGAGACGCTAGAAAGAGTGCAGAGAAGAGCAACAAAGATGATTAAGGGACTGGAGACTAAAACATATGAAGAACGTTTGCAGGAACTGGGTATCTCTACTTTAATGAAAAGAAGGACCAGGGGAGACATGATAGCAGTGTTCCAATATCTCAGGGGCTGCCACAAAGAAGAGAGAGTCAAGCTATTCTCCAAAGCACCTGAGGGCAGAACAAGAAGCAGTGGGTGGAAACTAATCAAGGAGAGAAGCAACTTAGAACTGAGGAAAAATTTCCTCACAGTTAGAACAATTCATCAGTGGAACAGCTTGCCTCCAGAAGTTGTGAATGCCCCAACACTGGAAGTTTTTAAGATGATGTTGGATAGCCATTTGTCTGAAACGGTATAGGGTTTCCTGCCTAGTCAGGGGGTTGGACTAGAAGAGGTCCCTTCCAATTCTGCTATTGTATTGTATTGTATTGTATTATGTAATTACTTAGGAATATGAGTTCTACGCTTTTAGATTAGTCCACCTTAGACTAAAGTAAGAAACAGAGATGAGCACCACTCCCTAGAGTTGAACATGTCTGAAAAGGGGAAAACATTCACCTTTATTTTAGATTAAGATAACAAGAAGTGGTTTCTTTTTTTCTCTCGAAGGAAGATAGCTACTTTTCTTGTTGATCATAACAAAATATGGATTGATTAGTGTTAAGAAGGGATGCGGTGGCTCCGTGGTTAAGATGCTGAGCTTGTCGATCAGAAGGTGGCAGTTCAGCAGTTCGAATCCCTAGTTACTTATCCCAGCTTCTGTCAACCTAGCAGTTTGAAAGCATGTAAAAAATGCAAGTAGAAAAATAGGATCCACCTATTTGGTGGGAAGGTAACAGCGTTCCGTGCGCCTTCGGCATTTAGTCATGCTGGCCATATGACCACGGAGACGTCTTCAGAGAGCACTGGCTCTTTGGCTTTGAAACAGAGATGAGGACTGCCCCCTAGAGTCGGGAACAAGTAGCACATATATGCGAGGAGAACCTTTGCCTTTACCTTTTAATGTTAAGAACTGAAGACTTGGCTTTTCAAGATTGCAAGGAGAATGAAAGTTTTAAAAAGCTGATAGAGAAGCTAATGGTAAAGAGCGTGTCAGTATGAGCCACCGACCATCTTACCATCTATCGTGTACTACAGGTCCTTGGACTCAAACTGCCTAATATTTTGGGGCGTGCCGAGAAGGTGACATTCCAGTTCTCCTATGGCACCAAGGAAACGTCATACGGTCTCTCCGTCTTCAAACCACAGCCTGGTCACTTTGAAAGAAAGTAAGACTTTTAAAGTACGTGAATGCTATGGGCATACATTTTAGAGTTTTCCTTCCAACAGTTACACATCCGCCGTGTGGGATTAATTTTCTACATCTTAAGTTCCTATGTCGAGATTATATTGTAACTTATTTTGAACGAGGTTGTTTTCCAACATTAGTGAACTTGGAAAGGAACAAATGGATGTAGAATTATATAGCTGCTCTTTCTTATTATTCATGAAGACCAATGTCATACCATTATGATAGTAAAATCTGGCAAGATAATTTGGGTCTGCATTCTGCATCCTATGAGTGGTTCTTTTCTTATTTTTTTTTTATTTGCAGTCTGGATCCTATCTAATCACTATCATAGATTTGAGCAATAGACAGATTATAGACAGGGAAGAATCTGGTGTGGGGGGTAAAAGCTGTTATATTACCTTCCAGATATCTTCCAGATACTTTGGATTTCCTCTCTCACAATCTTAGCATACGTTCTGTTGTATACATCCTGTCTTATAAACTTCCTGTTTCTTCCATGATGGAAAAACATTTCTTTTGCTAATACGAGCTTGGTTTTTATTACACCGGCACAGTCTTCAAATAGTTGTGCCCCAGATTAAAATGAATACAAATATCTCAGCTGTTAATATTTCACGAGATGCGAAAGATTACTAAGCATTAAATTGTTGGCTACTTTTTTTTTAATCTATAAGCTTTTTTCTTTTAACCCTAAGCTTAAAAGTACCAAAAAAAAAATGCAACTTTCAGTGCAATGGTACATTTTGTTCTTTAGGGTCAAATCCTTCATAGAGACAAATGGAATAGAAGTGTTCTGTCCTTCTCAAGTCTATGTTGGGATTTTGTTGCAGGTTTTTTATTTTTAAAAAAAATTGTTTATCTTGTTTGTTTCCAGCATTTCTCTCAATGTGTACAAAGTAACTGGACAATTTCCTTGGAGTTCCCTACGTGAAACCGACAGAGGAATATCAACCGAAGTCAATGTAGGTAAAATAGAGCCATGTTGTGTACCAGCTAGTGAAGGATGGTGAATAACTGGGGAGGCCAGTGGTGTAGAGTTAGCAGAACAAATGTCTGTCTGCCATTGTTTGAGGCAGCTTCTACTTTTCCTGAGATTCTCGCCCTGGGAAAAGGTGCAGCCTTTTAAGGGGTGGAGGGCAGATGCTATATTTGTGTTCCCATGGGTTCTGAAGGACCAATTTGGTGCTGCATGGCCCTAACATCGGTGCTTCTCTGGTGACTGCCCTGTCTTCTGCATGTCCCACATCAAGCTCTTTTCAGTGAGCTTTTAAGTAGATTGCAAAGAATCTTGCAGACAGCTGACAGACCACCTTTCCTGTTCCTGGGTCACTGCATTGTTTACCTGCTGTGTTGCAACAAACTGGGATGGGGTTAGGCGTTGATCATTTTTTGTACCTGCACCGCTTCTTGACATTAGCAAGGCATGGCTTGTATCTCAGCATCCTGCCCCTCATTTCAGGGAGAGCTGCTAGACACGACTGATACCTCTACTTTTCACAAATGAAGTTCATCCTATGGCTATATTGGCAACTCTTGACAGCAGGAGGCTGAGATAACCTCACAGTATCTAGTAGTCCATCTCAGCTGAGCCATCTTCCACCCAACGTAGAGAGATTGGTCATCCAGTTGGACCTTCTTCCCAGGCTTTTATGAAACTAGTGTCTTTGGTTTCAGATTTAAAAACAAAACATTAGCTGGCATCTTCTGCATTTTATTGGTTGTGCTAGATCAGGGGGTGTCCAAACTTGGGGAACTTTAAGACTTGTAGACTTCAACTCCCAGAATTCCCCAGCCAGCCCACGTGCTAGATCTTCAGAATTCTGAGCGTTGAAGTGCACACAACTTAAAGTTGCAAAGGTTGAGAAACACTGATAAACAGGTAGTCTTCAACTTACGACCACAGTTGAGCCGAAAATTTCTGTTGCTCAGTGAGACATTTGTTGAGTGAAATTTGCCCCATTTTAAGACCTTGCCAAATTTGTTAAGTGAACCACTGCAGTTGTTACATTAATAAAATGGTTGTAAAATGAATCTGGCTTCCCCATTGACTTTGCTTGTCAGAAGGTCGCAAAAGGCGATCACGTGACCCCGGGACACTGCCACTGTCATAAATATGAGCCAGTTGCTGAGCATCCAAATTGTGATCACATGACCAAGGGGATGCTGTAAAGGTGGTAAGTACGAAAAAAGTCACTTTTTTCAGTGCCATTCTAACTTTGAACCGTCGCTAAATGAACTGTTGTAAGTTGAGGACTACCTGTGCTGTAGATTATGCAAACATGACCAGTAAATGTTTTACCTCTGTGTGACCTTTTATAATTTTGCTGATTTTTTGATAACACATTCCACTTCGTGTATGTGAATGCATGTTTTATTATATGAATTCAATCTTCCCCACATTAGTCCCACAAGGAAATAAAAGGGAAGATGGAGAAAACATGTAGCATTTTTCCTCATCCAAAGTTTGAATTTTTTTTTCTTTCTTTCCAAGTTCCCTATCTGGAAAACCAACCACACCCTGAAATGGGAAACCGTCTGGAGAGAACTGGGCTGCCTTGCGAGAACGGCCTCGTTTTCTGTCCGAGAAGAAAGTGGACACTCCCTCAAGTCTTCCGTATCTGTAAGATTTTTTTAAAAAAATTTGAACGTGGACTTTTAAAGTAATGCAGTTTGCCAAGTGATGCCTGTTTAGTATGGTAAATGAGATGGACATTTTAGTGCTGAAAAAAAGGTTAATAAGATGAATGTTGCCCATTGGTATTTTATTATAATTATTACCGCGTTTCCCTGGAAATAAGACCGTGCCTTATTAATTTATTTATTTGCCACCAAAAAGGCACCTGGTCTTATTTTCGGGGAATATCATCCACTGACTAACCTCACTTGTGCACATCACCCCCAGCCTCCTTTTCATTGTCAGAGACCTTCAGGAACTTCTTCTTCTGCGGCCAGCAAGGCTTTCCTGAAGGCCTCTGCAGCCGATCACAGAGTTCTGGATTGATCTGGAGCTTTGTTATCAGCTATAGAAGCCTTCAGGAAAGCCTTGCCAGCTGCAGAAGAAATGGGCCAGCAAGGCAGGTGTCGGGGAGTGCGAGGCTTGGATATAACTGTCTGAAAGTAAGTAGTAGGGCAACTCCACCTCCCCACATCCCCACCCAGTGGTGGGTTTCAACAATTGTTCGAACCTACTCTGTTGGTGTGGCCTCCTTTGTGGGAGTGGCTTGCCACCCATGTGACCAGATGGGAGTGGCTTGCCGCCCATGTGACCGGATATGAAGATGCCGACGACACTTGTCAGAACCACCTTAAATTACCTCCACACACAGCACTGGCATGCATAAGAATATGATGTAAACTTATTTTCTAAAAGGCATCTTTGGTTTGCGTTAAAACAACTTCAACACACGCAATGTTCTGATTGCACCACAAACGCAGTAGTCATCCTTACCTTTCACAGAGGCACTGAGTTTTATAAATATGAGCGTGATAGTGTAGAATAATCATATCCAAGGACCAGTGGTGGGTTTCAAAAAATTTTGGAACCTCTTCTGTAGGTGTGGCCTGCTTTCCGGGTCCACTGGTGGAACCTCTTCTAACCAGTTCGGTAGATTTGACGAACCGGTTCTACCGAATAAGTGCGAACTGGTAGGAACCCACCTCTGTCTCCACCCTACCTTAATTTTTGCCCATGCACTCTGGAGTGGGCGGGATCTTAATTAGGACTTATTTTGGGGTAGAGCTTATATTGGGCACATGTATAAAAATCAAGCTAGGACTTACTTTCAGGGTTAGTCATATTTCCAGGGAAATGGGGTATTTTTATTACTAGTTTATAAATATTCTGTATAACAAATTGATCTAGACCAGTGATGGCTGACCTTTTTTTTTTTGTCACCTCCCGACAGCACATGCACGTGCCCACACCCATAATGCAATGCATGCACAACTCCCGCACAGGGACATACAACTCCCCCCACTCCCCGTGTATGCATGCATGACCCCTCCCTACTCCCCCCATGCATATGCTCTGCCCCTCCTCCCATTTTTGGCTTCCAGGTTGGTGCAGGTGCCCCATTTTGGGCCTGGAAGGCCTCCTGCACCAACCTGGAAGCCAAAATAGGGCGCAAGGGCACTGCACAAGGCCCCATAATGCAATGTGAGCATGCCTTGTGCATGCACGTCCCCCGCATGCACCCCACCCCACATGTGCAGCAATGTCCCGAAGACCAGCTGGCTGTTGGGAGCTGTGCGCGCATGCGCGGTGGGTCTAGGCTGGGGCGATGACTGACCTGCCCGCAGAGAGTGCCCTGTGTGCCACCTGTGGCATGCGTGCCATAGATTTGCCATCATGGATCTAGACAATGCACTGTTTATTAAGCACTTGTGTAATTTAAAGAAGAAAAAATGTATAAATAAAAATCATTTAAAAAAAGATGAATGTTGCCCATTCTTAAGAAGAATTCAAATCTACTAGTTCTGCAGAATTATGGAGACATTTAGTTTCAAACTGCCAGAGAATCTCTCTTTTTTTTTCCTTTTGAAGCTCTCTAACATTGAAATAAAGAACAATAGATTCCAAGCACTGTTTTCTCAACCCACAAGGTTAGCATTTAATGCTGCCTTATCAAAGTTCATATTTTGTTTCTTGTTTGTAGCATGCCATGGTAATTGATTCTCGAAACTCTTCAATCTTGCCTAAACGAGGAGCTTTGCTGAAGATAAATCAGGTATTAATACTTAATTAACTAAGTTTCATTGTAATATGGAGAAAAATAATGCATTTGGGTAAAAAAACGTGGAAAATCCAAATAGGGAATGGAGAGATCGAATCTGACAAGGGTTGGGGGATTTTTTTGGTCCTGTCAAGTCAGTATTGATTTCTGGCAATTGCTGGAAAACCCCCTGAAATATTCTTGCCAAGGTCTCAAAAGCAGTTTGCCTTTGCCTCTTCCTAGAGCTGAAATAAAGTGATTGACCCAAGGTCACCCAAGTTGGCTTGTGCCTCAGGTGGGAACTAGAACTCACGGTCCCCCAGTTTCTAGCCTGATGCTTTACCACTATACAGATCTGGCAGTAGCCTGTGAAAAAGGGCAATGGTGAACCCGTATCAACCACAAATTAAACCTGAGCCAGCACTGTGGTGCAGTGGCTAAAAAGGCCAATGTTATCTTGCGGTGTATTAAAAGAAGAAAGGCTTTAGATCACAGGAAGTAATTTTGTTCTGTGTCCTGTACAAATAAAGGAGAATACTTGTAGCTCAGGGTTGAAGTGAAGGCTTAATACATTTCAAATTATCTGAAGGCTTAATACATTTCCCTTTGGGTTTCTTTTTTTGAAGGCTAAACATATCCATATCCTTCAACCATTCCTAGAAGGCTTGGTTTCCAGCCCCTTCTCTGAACTCCAGTCTGTCAGTGCACATTTTAGACTCTGATGCCCAAATGTTCTTGTAGACCTTTCATTACCCAAACTAGGTAACATACAATACAATGCAATTGCAGAGTTGGAAGGGACCGTGGAGGTCTTCTAGTCCAACCCCTTGCCTAGGCAGGAAACCCTATAGTGTTTCAGACAAATGGCTATCCAACATCTTCTTAAAGACTTCCAGTGTTGGGGCTTTCACAACTTCTGGAGGCAACTTCTGTTCCACTGATGAATTGTTCTAACTGTCAGGAAATTTCTCCTCAGTTCTAAGTTGCTTCTCTCCTTGATTAGTTTCCACCCATTGCTTCTTGTTCTACACTCAGGTGCCTTGGAGAATAGTTTGACTCCCTCTTCTTTGTGGCAGCCCCTGAGATATTGGAACACTGCTATCATGTCTCCCCTAGTCCTTCTTTTCATTAAACTAGACATACCCAGTTCCTGCAACCATTCTTCATATGTGTTAGTCTCCAGTCCCCTCATCATCCTTGTTGCTCTTCTCTGCACTTTCTAGAGTCTCCACATCTCTAAAGTACCTTCAGCTGTATGATTCTATCATACTCTGCATACTATCTGCAATGCAAGGTATGCAGCATGAATTTTCCCCTCTACATCAATCATGTAGCTTGGCACAGTTGAGCAGTTTTTGCAATAATGTCCTTTTGGTTTATAGCAGCACTTAATTTGTTAGTTTAAAATCTAGAGTATTAGGCACCCAGTTTATTGTCTCTGAATTTCCCCTCCACCAACCTCCCTCCTTTTTTTTTCAGGAGCTTGCTGGATACACTGGTGGCGATGTGAGCTTTCTGAAGGAGGATTTTGAACTTCAGTTAAACAAGCGCCTCTTATGGGACTCGGTAAGAATTCCACTTCAGCCTTTCACACATTGTTCCTGGCAGGAAATGACTTTGCCTTCATCATTCGTTTGGAATGTCGCTGTCAGACCTGTCGCCACTTAAACTCCTAAATATAAGTGATCCTTGGCTCCATTTTTTGTTGGGAAAGGTTTTTTTTTTTTTAGAAGGCAAGTATATTGCAGTAATGCATATAGCCAGAACTGTGAATCACTCGCCAACATCCCTTAAACCTTTTTCTCCTTTAGTTACCCTTCCATTGTCCGCCCCCTGTCAGATTCTGGCAGGATGTTTTCATAACGGTCAAGCGTAGGATGCAGGCGGCATGCCAGGTGACTTTGAAGCAGCGTCTCGAAGAAATAGAGCATTTGCTTTTGTTTTCCCCTTTGCTTTCCCCCCACCCCTTAGTTCATGGCACTGAATAGTAGGGAATAGTCCGTCCCTGAATAGTAAGGAAGCGCAAGCGAGCATTGAAGTGGCAGCTGACAGTCATGACATAGTATATTTAGAATATTTATTTCTATTTAAAAAATATTGAATTGCATAATGTATAGCACTGAATGAACAGGCCAGTGTAAAATCAGTTCCTTGCTTATGCCAGCATTTCTCAACTTTGGCAGCTTTAAGACGGGTGGACTTCAAGTCCCAAAATTCACCAGCCAGCAAGCGAGTTGATTCTGGGAATTGAAGTCGATTCATCTTAAAGCTGCTACATTTAAGACATTGGCTTACGCTGACAAGCTTTTTCAAAGTGGGGAACCATAGAGATGTTATTACTTTGGGGAAGTCATGAGTCAGTGTGAAGTAGGAGAGATTTCAGTCATTGGTTCTTGGACAGCAGCCACTCCTTGTCACAGAACAAACTCTTCTGAAACCTAAATCAGTTTCAGAAGTATTTGGTAATATCGTGGTGGAAGTTTGGAGAGAACTAAAACGTTTGCATGGGATAAAGCTTAGATACTTTCATGAAGTTGAGAAACCATTTGAAACCAATTCAAAGTGGTGGTGTACAGGATGGTCAAGGAAACGATGTATGCTTCTGTTTTGACTGACTTTTGAAAGTGGCCAACAGGGACCTCCAGCTTTTTATCCTGCCTCCATCTCCCTAGGAGGATCTGGCTTTTGATGTCAAGGATCCAAGTAACACCCCCCTCCCCCCCAACGAAAGAATCCAAGACTTGAGTTTCCTCAAAGTTCCATTTTATTAGAGATGTCCTATGGGCACATCTTGGAAAACCCAAATCTGAAAGCTTCCAGGTTTTCTCCACCCAAGTGAAAGTCCAAGCCCCTGGCCAACACCCACATGTCCATCACATGGTTCAATCAGTGCACCCGCCCAACTGGAGGCGCCACGCCGTCACACCATGCCAGGTGCAGACCGAATGTCCTTGACTCTCTGAGAAAGTAATGTTATTATGGCTAGATATCCCTGCGACTCCATGCAATTCCCCCCCCCTCCCAGTTTCCCACAGCACTAAATGTGGCAATCCTGAAGAATTCAAGAAAAAAAAATGACCTCCAGGGTTGACATTTGGAGAGTACAGATGCAGATGTTTCATCTTAGCTCCATTCTTTGAAATGCACTGAAAATGCTTTTCTGCAACGAAAACATTTTATTAAGAAAAGTGTGTGTGCTCAAAAAAAGTCAGTTTCATCAAATGTTTTATTATTTTTACACATTCTGAATAAACAGCTTTAAGAGATTTAAGAGATTTCTGTTTTTCTGAAGGTTCTCTCAGCTTCTCTTTGGGGTGGAATGTTGGTTCCCATCGGAGACAAACCATCAAGTATTGCCGACAGGTATGTAGGGCTGTGTTGGGGCCCACCAGCGGCCAGAGGAGCTGGCAGCAGATTCGGACAGTGGGGAGGTTGGGGAGGAACATGGGCCAGTCCTGGAGTCTGGGGAAGGCTCTGATGAGGGCTCTGTCAGAGGCAGAGGGGGGCCCAGGGCCATATGCCAGTTATCAGCTGCCTTCAGAGTCAGACATCAGTGAGGCAGATGAACAGCGGGAGCCTGTTCCCAGTGTGCACATGCGCAGAGTTGCCAGACAAAGGGAACAGTTAAAGAGCAGGGATCAACTTGGGAGTAAGGCCACAGATGGACGATGAATGGCCCCTCCCAGAGGAAATAAAAGAGAAGCGAAAGGGGAGTGGAGTTTGCAGGAGACAATTAGTTCGCTTAATTGGTTCGTGACTTCCTTGCCAAGTTTTGCAGATATTGGCCTGGCAGCTCTCCACCCTGGATAAGGTCTGTGACTATAATTTCTCCCTTGAGAGACTTTGCTGGATGTGAATGAGCAGAATTCACAGTAAATTAATCAAAGGGATTTTTGTCGGGACAAGGAGTTTGCTTCATGCTCTTGGGAAGCCTCGGTCAGAACAGGCTGATTGGCATGCTTTGGATTAGATTTATTCTCCTTTCATTACAGGCAGCACACTTTGTAAAATTCCCTTCACATATTTCGTACGCCCTTCCAGTTGAGGTCCACAGAACGTATTCCTCCATTTAGTGTAATGTAGGAGTTTGCTATTGGTCAGCACTACCTAAATCAGTGTTCTTCAGCTTCAGCGAATTTCAGATGTGTGGGCTTCAACTCCCAGAATTCAATTTAGAGGTTCCTGAGACTGAAACCATGGATGATGCCCAGCCACTAAATCAGTACCGCTCACTTACCACTGTCATGATTTATGATGGAAATTCCAAGTTGTATTATGATTGTACTTATAATGGATTAAAGTAGTTTATCCTGAGCATATAATGGTTTAGCAATGGATCATAACTAGTAGACTTAATGGAGTTTTTTTTCCTACTGTACAGAAGAATATGAAGTTTCTGTTACATTTTTGCCAGTCAACGGTTTAAAAACAGTTTGTCTTAATAAAATAAGTAGATGGACTTGTTCCAGGAATCCAGTTAATCTGCAATAATCGGATTATAAAAGTTGTTGCCATTTATAAAATATGAAATACATTTGCTTTATTTTAACAGAAGAATGTTTCACTCAATGAACTATGAAATTCTGAATAATGTCCTGTGCAGGCTCTAGATAAATTTACATTTGGTGATTGACTGATCCAACTTTCTTAGCACTGATAGCATCATTGCATTATTATGATTCATCGCCCAGTCAGCCAGATTTTCATACTCAATTTGACATTTTTGTCTACGTATGGAGTTCTTCCCAAGGATCTGGAATAAGATGGATGTTTGTGGTGTTAAAGGTATCGTTACAGGATGTAAGCTGTTCTAAGTAAAGCTGCCTTTTGCAATTGACGGATGATGATTTGCCAATGCCAGTAGTATTCAGGTGGTGTTCCAGTTGCTTTGGGATTGCATCCAATAGTGCCTATTACTATTGGTATTACCTTTGCTTGCTTTTGCCATAGCCAGATATACTTGTTCTGACATAGGCTTCCTTAAAAAGCATGAAGCAGAGTCTTGGTCCCGGCAAAACCTCTTTTATTTACACGACTGTGAATTCCTTTCATTCACAGTCAGCAAGGCTTGGCAAACAGTCTCCCAGAGGAATATTTATCAACACGAACCTTAGCTTGCTTGTAGAACTGCCAGATAACTAGTTTCCAAATGCAGGGCAAGGCAACATTTGGCACAGAGGCTCTTACAGTCACAAAGAGAACTTTCCACTCTTAAAACAACCAAAGGAATGAATTGGTCCCTGCAAAAGGCCACTCCCCATTTGTTCTTCTTTTGTTTCCTATGGGAGATGCCAATCACCTCCAAGGTATGACTTTGCTCCCAAGTCGACCCTGCTTTCTTAATAGTTCTTGTCTTCTGGCAGCTCTGCGCATGCGCACACTGGGAACAGACTCCAGCTGTTCCTCTGCCTCACTGCTGTCTAGCTCCCTCTCTGCCTCTGATGCAGAGCCCTCCTCTGAGCTCCCCTCAGCCCACCAGGATTGGCCCATGTTCCTCCCCAACCTCTTCACTATCCGACTCTGCTGCCAACTTCACTGGCCACCAGCCACTCAATTTCTGCAACACTTAACAGAATAATCATGTTTGCGGGGTTTGGAGGGGTTGGGTGCTTTCTCTTATATTCTGCTGTCTCCAGGTACTGCCACATCCACTATCCAGACTTTTTTGCCTTTCTTATTGACAGTTGTTTTGTCTGGGACGTAATGTGGCAGATGCCCGTCTGTTTGAATTCTAAAGTCCCAGAGGACTTTTTCATTTTCTATTACTTGCTCTATTTTATGGTCCCACCAGTTCTTGCTGATAGGCAAACCGTATTTCTTGCAGATCTTCTAATGCACTGTTGTTGCTGCTCCACCATGCTGTTGCTTGTAGACAATACTACTATTTTTATTAGTAGTAACATGAATATACTAATTCAATTTCAGTTGTTAATCAGAAAGATTCCCTCCGTTTAAGGCAGGGCCCTGGGTTTATTGCAGTATTTTGCTGCAAATATACAGTGGGGGAAAAAAGTCTCAGAATCACAGAGATTGGTATCTAAGAATACATAAAGCATATTACACTGTAAAATGTTCAAGTTGCAATTATTCGCTTAGTGGTTTATAATATAGATAGATACTTCCCTTTCTTCAATTTTTCTTTTCTCTCTCCACTTTTCCTTTAGATTTTATCTTGGTGGCCCCACAAGTGTACGTGGATTCAGCATGTACAGTATTGGACCTCAAAGCGAAGGTATGCGTTTCTTTAACCCGTTACTTTGCATTCGTGTTAGAGATCAAGCAATTCTTGTTGAAAGGTTGGTTAGCAATTGAGCAGCTTACAGACTATAAACCCCCATCCTGGCTTGTTGGCAGAAGGAATGGAAACCACGCTCTGGAGTCTACCAGGATAGGGATATAGACGAACAGGATCTAATTGAAAGAAGATGGGGATGCTGTTGTGCTCCCCAAGAGCATAATCACAATTGGGGTTCCCTCTCAAGTTCTGCTTACAGAGCAAGTGGACTAAGGTGGCTTTTGCAGAGTTTTGGTTGGTGTGTCAGTTGCGAAATTACTTGGCATGGAATGCACTGGACATTGTCACTTTCATCCTAGTTATGTCTGTATCAGAATATTGTAATTTACTTTAGATGGGAGATTTAATTTCTACGTAAATATATTCAACCTTATTTCATTCTTTGACAAAGGGATTAAATTAGCAGACCAGCGAAATGCTATGGACATAGTATACTTAGATTTCGGTAAGGCATTTGACAAAGTAGACCACAAACTACTTCTTGGTAAGCTAGAAAAATGTGGGATAGACAACATGATCACCAGCGTGACCCGTCAAAACCGCGGTAGACAAAACCGCGCTCGACGAAAGCGCGTACCTGACGTCATCATCAGCGCGATGAAAAAAATTAAAAATAAATTAAATTGAAATTAAAATAAAATTAAAGCAAGCCGATTCACATAAAGGTAAGGGTTAGGGTTAGGGTTAGGGTTAGGGTTAGGGTTAGGGTTAGGGTTAGGTTTAGGGTTACGTTAAGCGTTAGGGTTAGGTTTAGCGTTAGGTTAAGGGTTAGCGTTAGGTTAAGGGTTAGGTTTAGGGTTAGGTTTAGGGTTAGGTTTAGGGTTAGGTTTGGGGGGGTTAGGGTAAGGTTTTCGCTTTAATTTTAAATTTACCGCTCACAGCGCGATGTTTTCGTCGCGCTGTGATGACGTCATGAGCGCGCTTTTGTCTACCGCGGTTTTGTGGTGGAACCCATCACCAGATGGATTTGTAACTGGCTGACAAAAAGTGCTCAGTACAGCTTCTGTTGCTGTTTTAGTTGTTTTTTTTTTTTTTAACAGCTTCCTATCTAGCAATTTAGTATATTCTCCATTGGCTATAATTGCGTTGCTGCTAAGATATCTCACTCTGCCTGAAATGTTTCACTGCATTTCTTGTGAGAGAAATACCTGCAGAGTGACTGTGAATTTTTCTTTCAGATGAAGAAGACTCTGCTTTGAAAAATGTCTCTTGGATTTGTAATCTGGCAAATATTTTTCTGCGATTTTAGGTGATTACCTTGGAGGAGAGGCTTACTGGGCTGGGGGTCTGCATCTCTACACCCCTCTTCCTTTTCGGCCAGGTCAAGGCGGTTTTGGAGATCTCTTTCGGACGCACTTCTTCCTCAATGCTGGCAATCTCTGCAACCTTAATTATGGTAAGGGCCAGACTACTGCAATGCGCTGTACCTGGGGCTGGCCTTGAAGAACGCTCAGAAGCTTCTGTGGTGCAAAATGCAGCAATGTGGGGAGCTACGTAGGCTCTGCAAGCTGCATTGGTTGTGCCAGTATCTGCTGCTAGTCTTCCCACCTTCCTTTTTCTTCTCAGGGGAAGGACCAAGGGCTCACCTTCAAAAACTGGCCGAGTGCATCCGGTGGTCTTACGGGGCTGGCATAGTCCTGAGGCTTGGCAACATTGCACGACTAGAACTCAACTACTGCATCCCAATGGGAGTACAAAGTGGAGATAGGTACGTTGGTTTGTTTGTGTTCAGTAGCTGCAGCTCAGAACATAACCGCAAAGCCCCGTCATGCTTCAAGACAATAATCCCACTTCCAAGTAGAAAACACCTGGGTGCAAACATTTCTGGAATGGTCAAAACATCTGTTTACAACTTCAAAGAGCGTGTTTCTAATTCAAAATGTTTTGTATAGCTGGGCCAGCGGTCAGCAACCTTAAAACATTCAACAACTTTAAACATTCAAAGAGCCACAAAGGTCCTAACCGGAAGCCCCTCCATTAATTCTGGAGCCGACCGGAAGTCCTGTCCATCCACCACGGAGTCTCTTCCTAGCGTGGCATGCTTTTTCCTCTACCTGTTTTCTAACTGAAAGCCCTATCAATTGTGGAGCTGACCGGAAAACCCGCCCCTTGCCATAGAGTCCCCTGGCGTGTCCTCCCCTTCCCCCCAACCGGAAGCTCCTCTTAAAATTGTGGTGCCGACTGGCAATAGGGAGCCGCAGCAGAGGAATGAAAGAGCCACATGCGGCTCCAGAGCTGCAGGTTGCTAACCCCTGCCCTGGGCTAAAAGGAATTAGATTTTTGGTTGGTGGTTGTTCTTTTCCATTTGGCCTAAAATCAGAATTGGGCCTCGAGAGGAGAAAGTGTGCTGTAGCAGAGAAAAATGCTACTTAACGTGCCGCAGAAAGTATAGCACTGAACCTATCATTATCATGATCTGTTTAGATTACTAAGTCCGCAGGTTATATAGGAGATATATTGAATTGGTTCTTTTTCGGTGATTCTAAAGAGCATCCCATCATTCTTAAAAGTAAAAGAATGAGCCGTTCAGGATCACAACCTGATGTGTTTTGCACATTCCAAACCATTTTCAGACACGAAGTTGCCTTCAGGAAACAATAATAATAAATGGACTCCTTTGATACATTAGAGAGATTGATTAAAGGAGTGTCTTACTCGCATAGTATTTGTTTCCAGAGATTAAGACATGTTTGTGTCCTGTTTATTGGAAGCACCCGCAGCCTTTAGATTTTTAGATTTAAAACATTTATTTTTATTTAGTTCTAGATGTTGGAAAGGTGAAAATTAATAGCCCTAGGAAATAGACATTGAATCACAAAATAAACCTATATACCCGATTGTATTAAAAATTGACTTCACGATTAAGCCCTTTTGTTTTGTTTTGTTATTTTTCCTGGAGTTTTGAGCTGTCTTAGGAAAAAAATTTTTTTTTTGTTATTATTGGAAACTAGGTGATTAGCCGGTGTTGCCCCGGTATTTATTTATAGTGGGAACATATCCAGACCAAATGTAATTTCTAATGTTGGATTTTCCCCCTTACCAGAGGGAGCCCCCTTGTGGAGTACTGTGACTATAGCAACTCTAATGCGCTGTACAGTAGAAAGCATTTTAAGGCACAACAGGCTGTATCATAACAGAACACACACCCTGAGGAATGTTAGGAGTGTCTTACCCACATAGTATTTGTTTCCAGAGGGTAAGTCATGTGCATCCGTTTAGAAACCCAGGGAAGGAGAACACCACAGGTTCTTTTTGCAGACTTTTTTTGGCCATATGGCTAGAAAATAAGAATTTTTCTGTGGTCACAAATATGTCTGCTGTGAGTTGCCACCTAGCTTAAGAACCATGGCTGGAGGGCATCTGTGTACCAAGTTTGGTTGCTCAAGGCGTTCCAGAGTTATGCTGACGCACACACACATTTATATGTTTTGAATTTTTTGGGGAAAAGAGGATATCATTCCTAACTCTTTTTTTCCTTTGCTTTTCCAGAATATGTGATGGAGTTCAGTTTGGAGCGGGAATAAGATTCCTGTAATATCGGTGGCCTTTGGCGGTGTTGGTCCAAAAGGAGTGGCTAAATTCAAGTGTCACGGTGTGATAGCCCAAATATATTTTTATTGAAGTATAATTATGTATGAAGGATTAACTTCAATTAAAAACTGGAAAAAAAAACATTTTATGTGTTTTATCTTTGATTCGGTCAAAGATAACGTGACCTTTTCTCTGGCCTTCAGAACAAGGCTTTGATGCCATCATCCCAGTCATGGACAATGACATCTCAGCTTCCGGGGGGGGGGGGGGGGGGGGGGGGGCGACCTGAAGACTGTCTGGCAATGAGTCATCCAGCAGAGTAAAACGGTTTCCTCTTTGAAAACAGAGTGAAAGAAGAACAGAACAGAATAGAATAATAGACTAGCCTAGCCTAGAATTCTTTATTGGCCAAGTGTGATTGGACACACAAGGCATTTGCCTTTGGTGCAGATGCTCTCAGTGTATATAAAAAAGAGACAATGATATTATAATATAATATAATATAATATAATATAATATAATATAATATAATATAATATAATATAATATAATATAATATAATATAATATAATATAATATAATATAATTCTTTATTGGCCAAGTGTGATTGGACACACAAGGCATTTGTGTTTGGTGCAGATGCTCTCAGTGTACATAAAGAAGAATAAAATAGAATACATTTATCAAGAACCATAAGATGCAACATTTAGTGATAGTCATAGGTTACTAATAAGCAATGAAATCATACTAGGAAACAAATAAAACAATATAAATTGTAAAGTTACAAGCAACATGGTTATAGTCATAAGTGGGAGGAGATAGGTACTAGGAAGGAAGAGAAGAAGAATAGTAATACAGTCTTAGTAAATAATTTGACAGTGTTGAGGGAATTATTTGTTTAGCAGAGTGATGGCATTCAGGGGAAAAAACTGTCCTTGTGTCTAGTTGTTCTGGTGTGCAGTGCCCTATAGCGTCGTTTTGAGGGTACCATGTTTCCCTGAAAATAAGACAGGGTCTTATTTTCTTTTGACCCCCGAAATAAGCACTTGGCCTTATTTTCGGGGTAGTCTTATTATTTTTGAGGTGCAGGAGGCGGCAAGCGTGGTCACCTCATGGCTGCTGCTGTGCTGCAATATTTTCGTGGAGGTCTTACTTTCAGTGAGGGCTTATTTTAGTGCATATGCTCAAAAGCCCGATTGGGCTTATTACCCAGGGAGGTCTTATTTTCAGGGAAACAAGGTAGGAGTTGAAACAATTTATGTCCAGGATGTGAGGCGTCTGTAGATATTTTCAGGGCTCTCTTTTTGACTGGTGCAGTTTACAGGTCCTTAATGGAAGGAAAGTTGCCAACAATGGCTTTTTCTGCAGTTCTAATTATCCTCTGAAGTCTGTGTCTGCCTTGTTTGGTTGTAGAGCCAAACCAGACAGTTACAGAGGTGCAGATGAGAGACTCAATCATTCCTCTGTAGAACAGAATCAGCAGCTCAAACGAACTCCTCGTGAAGATTCGAACCCTCACCACCCTCCAGGCCTTCCGCAAAGCCGTTAAAACCTGGCTGTTCTGACAGGCCTGGGGCTAAAGAGCTGTTGCCCCCGTCTTGAATGGTATGACTGTTGTGTGTTTTTAAATTATGTATTGTTATGTATCGTTTATTTTATTTTTTTTGTCTGTACCCCCCCCCCCCTTCCCTGATTTGATTTGTTAGCCGCCCTGAGTCCCCTTCGGGGGAAAAGGGCGGCATATAAATATAATAAATGAAATGAAATGAAAAGCAAAACGACCAACCAGCTGCTGCTACTTCTTGATGAGTTTGCTAAGAGAAGATGCAGCAGCAAGTTGTGGGTTGGTCTTTCTTTTTGAATAAATTCATGTGAGGAGGAGGAGGAGGAGGATGGACACCCTGTGCACAGCATTAAAAAAAAGATTCCTTGGAGATCATTTTAAAAAAACCAACCTAAATCAAGATATCACCTTTTCCATCTAACGCAGGGGTGTCAAACTCACATCGTCATAGCGTCACATGATGTATTGGGACTTGTCACACACCCCTTTCGCTAAACAGGGCGTGGGCGTGGCCAATGCGTAACGCATCCGGCCAACGGGCCCGGAATTTGACGGCTCTGATTAACACATTTTATTACTTAAAAGCTTGAGAACAAAAAATGTCATTACCAGGCAAAGTTTGTCACGTGGCCTAAAAATACTTATTTATATAGCCTTATTTTGTCAGCCCTCTGAGGTAGACCAGATCAGGGACGTGATTCACAGTATGACTAGAACTAAACTTCATTGGGATCGGGGTCAGGTAGCAGAATCTAGCAAGTTTCTCTGTGTTTTCTCTTCCCTCCCCAGGAAATGCTGGGGGGGGGAGAAGCAGTCTGAGTAATACTTCCTGGATTTAACACATGCTTCTTGTTTTTCTCCTAATGGCTTCTGGACAACTTCTTTCAGGTCATTTCCAAGGATCGCTTTGGATTTTCTGATCTTTACCAGAAAGGATCCCAAGCTAGATGCCAAAATGAGATGGAGTGAAATTTAGCTCCAACCAGATAGTTTGTTTCTCCTTTGTGTTGAATACCTCCTCTAACATTAAGTGGATTCCCAAAAACATTTCTATTTTTAAAGACAAGTCTTTCCCCCCCTCCGTAAATGGGTATGGCGGGTGAATTGGGCTGTTACATTACTTCCAGATAGTATATAGCCATGATGGGGAACCTATGGCATGCCGGAGGTGGCAAGCAGAGCCCTCGTTGTGGGCACACGCATAGTTGCCAGCTGCTCTTCTGGCTTTCGGCACGCACATGCGCGTTGGCCTGCTGGTCTTCGTGGGCGCCAGAGCGCCGGAAAAACTTCAGATTTTCTAGAGGTAGCCACGTTTGCTGATGATCAGTTGATTAAGGACATTTGATTAGCAGCACCTGGCTGCCACTTGGCCTCTTCATACCTGGGGAAGCAGTAAGGGTAAACTTTTTCTTTATTTTGGCTTTTGTTTTGTAAAATACATGACGGAGTCATGTGTTGCCCATCTGAAGTTGTATTTACCTACATTTGAGAACTGTGAAAGATGGTTTTTGCTATGTCCTGATATGTAAAACACGAGGGTGTATTTTATTCGCATGACAGCCCCCCCCCCCAAAAAAAAAAGTCTAGCCATCTCTTTTTCTGCTAAAATGCTTTATGAAAAGACACATCTGATATTACAATAACGGAAATCAAATGCCCTATGAAGTCATCTTTTCTTGGCCTGAGTGGTTTCCCATTTCTGCCTTCGTCTTCCTAAACTCAACCTACAGCCTGGAGATTTTGCTGTGTGTGTTTGTGTCCTTGGTGCTCTCCGAGCTTGTTTTCTTGCAGACCTAGTTACCAAACTAGGTAACATCATCAGCGCTAGTAGGGAATGGGATTTTACTCTGCTTATATTCTAGTGGCTTGCACCGGAAGGGTTCGTGGGAGTGGTCCATTCCACAAATCCCACTCCCTCCTAGCACTGATGATGCTACCTAGTTGGGTCATGAACCCTCTGCAAGAAAACCAAGTTCAGAGAGCACAATCCTCCTCCATTCCACAAATCCCACTCCCTTTTAGCACTGATGATGTTGCCTAGTTGGGTCATGAAACGTCTGCAAGAAAACCAAGTTCAGAGAGCACAATCCTCCTCCCCCATTCCACAAATGCCACTCCCTTCCAGCACTGATGATGCTACCTAGTTGGGTCATGAACCGTCTGCAAGAAAACCAAGTTCAGAGAGCACAGTCCTCCTCCATTCCACAAATCCCACTCCCTTCCAGCACTGATGATGTTGCCTAGTTGGGCCATGAAACGTCTGCAAGCAAGCTCAAAAGAGCACCAAGGATCCCTCGTTTCAACCCCAAGCTACAAATACCTTCCTTTCTTGGAACCGGGGAGATTTCCTAGTGGTCCCCTGCTCAGCCTCAACCCCCGGGTCGGCTCGGCTCAGCCAAGAGGCTCCAGCAACTTCCTCTCCCTTCCCTACTCTGCCCCCAACCCTTTTGCAACGCGGAGTAGTTTCCCCCCAGCTTGGAGAGCTCGAAGGACGCCAAGAAGCCGGGAGAAACCTTTGTCAAGTCTTCAACGGGGAGCGGGGGGCAGGCTGGAAGGGAAGCGGCGGGGCGGGGCAGCCCCTCCTCAAAACAAGAGAGGCACCTCGTAGCAGCCGCAAAAGGACCGGGCGAGCGGCCGTCGTTGCGCCATTGCCGGCGGGGTCTCCTGGCGGGGTCTGGTCTCTCCGTCCAGCCCCCTCCCGTGGCTTATTCACCGCCCGCGGACTTCCCCGCCGTAGCAGGGCGCTGTGAAAGGAGCCGGACAGCGCGATCCCGCGGCGGCTTTCCTGCGTTGAGCCTCGCCTGCCCGTTGACGGGGCGGCGGCGGCGGCCAGGAAAGGGGGTCTCCAAACGCGGCGGCGGCGGCGCGCGTTGCAAGCCCCTCTCTTCGCTCGGCGGCCCATGTTAGCCCGGCCGCGATGTCCTCCCCGGTGCGCTCGCCCACCCTGCGGCCCCATCGCATGAGGAAGGACGAGTCTTTCTTGGGGAAGCTCGGAGGGACGCTGGGCAGGAAAAAGAAAGCCAAGGAGGGTGAGTAGCCCGGAGGCGGCCGGGAGGGACGGCCGCGTCCGCCCCCCACCCGCTTTCCCCGCGGGCTTCGAACGAGAACCGTCGCTTGTACGAAAGGCAGAGAGCCCGGCAGCTTAGGAGCCACGTCAGTCAGAGTTTCCCCGGTGGGTCGGAACTCCGGAGGGACCTGGTGGTGGAATTAATGCTTTCCCCAAAATTTGGGTAAATGTGGATGGATTTGGATTTGGAGAAAGGACGCCACCCTGGTCCCCAAATTGTTAGAATAGAATAGAATAGAATAGAATAGAAAATGGAATAGAATAGAGAATAGAAAATAGACTAGACTAGAAAATAGACTAGCACATAGAATAGACTAGAGAATAGAATAGAATATAAAATAGATTAGACTAGAAAATAGAATAGACTAGAAAATAGAATAGAAAATAGAGTAGACTAGAGAATAGAATAGAATAGCATAGAATAGTAGACTAGAGAATAGAATAGAATATAAACTAGACTAGACTAGAAAATAGAATAGAATAGAGAATAGAATAGAATAGAATAGAATAGAGAATAGAATAGTAGAATAGAATAAATATAGAAAATAGAATATAATAAATATAGAATAGAATAGAATATAGAATATAAAATAGACAAGACTAGAAAATAGAATAGAATAGAGAATAGAATAGAATAGTAGACTAGAGAATAGAATAGAATATAAACTAGACTAGACTAGAAAATAGAATAGAATAGAGAATAGAATAGAGAATAGAATAGTAGAATAGAATAAATAGAGAATAGAATAGAGAATAGAATAGAATATAGAATATAAAATAGACAAGACTAAAAAATAGAATAGACTAGGGAATAGAATATAAAATAGATTAGACTAGAAAATAGAATAGAATAGAGAATAGAATAGAATAGAATAGAGAATAGAATAGAGAATAGTATAGTAGAATAGAATAAATAGAGAATAGAATAGAGAATAGAATAGAATATAGAATATAGAATATAAAATAGACAAGACTAAAAAATAGAATAGACTAGGGAATAGAATATAAAATAGATTAGACTAGAAAATAGAATAGAATAGAGAATAGAATAGAGAATAAAATAGCATAGCATAGAATAGAATATAGACTAGAAAATAGAATAGAATAGAGAATAGAATGGAATATAAAATAGAACTAGAAAATAGACTAGAATAGAGAATAGAATAGAATAGAATAGAATAGAATAACAGAGTTGGATGGGACCTTGGAAGTTTTGTAGTCCAACCTCCTGCTTAAGCAGGAAACCCTACACCACTTCAAACAAATGGTTATCCAACATCTTCTTAAAAACCTCCAGTGTTGGAGCATTCACAACTTCCGGCGGCAAGTTATTCCACTGATTAATTGTTCTAACTGTCAGGAAATTTATTTCAAATGTAATTTTTCTATGAGGTCCCACTAACATGACTTTTTGGAGGAAAAAGCTAAAGAATGGCTGAAAATAAGAAAATAATGCAAAGCCTTGAGAAATCTATTCAGTTGCTTTTAAATTTGAATAGAATAGAGCTGGAAGGGACCTTGGAGGTCTTCTAGTCCAGCCCCCTGCTCAAGCAGGAGACCTTATACCATTTCACACAAGTGGTTGTCTAGTCTCTTCTTAAAAACCTCCAATGATGAAGCACCCACAACTGAAGGCAAGCTGTTCCACTGGTTAATTATTCTCATTGTTAGGAAGTTTCTCCTTAATTCCAGGTTGTTTCTCTCCTTGATTAGTTTCCACCCATTGCTTCTTGTCCTGGCCTCAGGTGCTTTGGAGAATAGTTTGTCTCCCTCTTCTTTGTGGCAGCCCCTGAGATATTGGAACACTGCTATCATGTCTTCCCTAGTCTTTTTCCCCCATCAAACTAGACATACCCAGTTCCTGCAACTGTTCTTCCATATTTTATCCTCCAGTCCCCTCATCATCTTTGTTGCTCTTCTCTGCACTCTTTCTAGAGTCTCAACATCTTTTTTTTATATCGTTTTAAAACTGGATGCAGTATTCCAAGTGTGGTCTTATCAAGGCATTATAAATTTATTTTATTTATTTTATTTATTAATTAGACTTATATACTGCTTCATAGGGCTTGCAGCCCTCTCTAAGCAGTTCACAGATTTTTAGCAAATTGAGTCAGCAAATTGCCCCCACAGTCTGGGTCCTCATTTCACCCACCTCGGAAGGGTGGAAGGCTGAGTCAACCTTGAGCCGGTGAGATTTGAACCGCTGAACTGCAGATAACAGTCAGCTGAAGTGGCCTGCAGTACTGCACCCTAACCACTGCGCCACTTCGGCTCTATAAAGTGGTATTAACACTTTGCCTCTGTTTATGCAGCCTATGTTAAAAGGATGCAGGTGACCTGCTGTCTTCAAGGAGTGTAAATCCTTCCATTTCCCCATCATCCAGTCAGAGCTGAAGAAGCTTCTTGGAAAGAAAGGAAAGATATTAAGAGAGAGAGCGAGAGCGCAGAAAATCCAGTTGTCTCTTGAGGAAAGAAAAACTACTTTTGGGACCCCCAATAATTCCTGCAAATGCAGCTGCAACCCCTTGCCAAGTGTAACATATATATCTCTTTCTCTGGATTGGGGATGTTGTGTGAAGGCAGCTGGAGCCTGTGTTGCTTGCCTGACAAGCAAAGTCAATGAAAAAACTAGATCCATTTAACAACCGTGTCACTAACTTATCAACTGTAGTGATTCACTTAACAACGGTGGCAAGAAAGGTGGTAAAGTGGGGGAAAACTCACTTAATGAATGTCTCACTTAGCAACAGACATTTTGGGCTCCATTGTGGTCATAAGTCGAGGATTCACTACAGGTGAATTCCATCAAGGAAATAGAAGCAAATAGGACTGGAGCCTTAAAAGTATCCTGCTTGGTTTCTCCATTAGTTTTCCCTTCTCTGCAATTCCAGTTGCTTGCTGGAAATTTTCATAACGATTTGATCCATGCAAAATGATCCTGAGGGGACTTCAGTCTCCTAGTTAATAGCATTTAAGTATTTAGACCAGAGATGGTATTCAGCAGGTTCTGACCAGTTCTGGAGGACCGGTAGCAGAAATTTGGAGTAGTTCAGAGAACCGGTAAATACCACCTGTGGCTGGCCCTGCCCCCATCTATTCTCTGCCTCCCGAGTCCCAGCTGATTGGGAGGAAATGGGGATTTTGCAGTATCCTTTCCCTGCCACGCCCCCCAAGCCATGCCACACTCACCAAGCCACGCCCACTGAACCGGTAGTAAAAAAATTTGAATCCCCCCATTGAGGGCCCAGCTAAAAGGCCCAGCTAAAATCTCACTTGAGTTTTGCTCTGCTGTTATGGAGGATCAGTAACTGTCCTACTCTACAAGATGGTTGTTAAGATCCCTGAGTTTATGCATACGAAATAAAGACGGTCGTTTTTACAACACCTGGTGGTATGATCAAAATTTAAGTGAATTTAGTTAGGTCAATAGTGGAACTGGATGATCCCTAGCCTTTGTTTCACCAAGCCGTAGAAAGGGTTACACTAAACTCTGGGAGTTTTTTGTGATGTGCCATCAACTAGGTTGCAAAATGAGAATGTAAACATAAATTCTCTAAAACTGAAATGATCCCCAAAGTGGTTGGTTTTGCTTTTTAGAGACTTGTACGCTCACTGAGAATATTCTTTTTATCTTGCTACGAGTTGATCTCCGTTCAGATTTAATACATCTATGTATTTATCCTGATAGTTGCATTAGCCGCAGCAGCAAATTTAAAATGGCTTGTCTTTTTTTTAGGATAATTTTTCCACTTGCAGTTCTGAGATTTCCTGGCGGTCTCCCATCTCGAGATCAGCCGAGAAAGATATGTGCAGATTAGCGTTCATTTCCTTGACTTAGAGATGGGGGGATAACATAAGAAAAGAGACGACTTCATTTATGGATTCATATTTTTCAGAACGTTAACATTTTAAAGCCTGAATTGAGCTACTCCTCAATTTGCAACTGTTCATTTAACAACACTTGGAAGTTATAAAGTCAGAAAAAGCAAGCTAGGATTTGAACTCAACAATGGTTGCACCACCCGTGGGGGTCACATGATTGCAATTCTGGCCCTTGCCAACTGGCTCGCATTTACAACTGGTTGCAGTGTCCTGCAGTCACGTGATCACGATTTGTGACTTTTTTTGCCGACTTACGAGAAAAAAAATAACACCCATTGGGGAAACTGGAGTCATTTAATGACAGGGATTTAATGACTGCCATAAAAATTATCATAAAATCAGGTCCAACTCATCTCACAACTGCAACAACTTACAACAGAAATTCCGTTATCTGGACATGGTTATAAGTTGAGGACCACCTATATTAAAGACAGCCATAATTTGGAGGAGCAAAGTTCTCCTGTGAAGTTTTCTTGACAACTATATTGAAGTGGTTTCCTACTGCTCTCCATTAGATGTTACTTTAAAAACCTTTTGGCCAGGGGTGGTGCAGTGGGTAGAGTACTGCAGGCTACTTCTGCCGACTGCCAGCAGTTCGATTCTCACTGGCTCAAGGTTGACGCCACCTTCCATCCTACTGAATTTGGTAAAATGAAGACTTGGATTGTTGGGGGCACAATATGCTGACTCTGTAAACCCCTTACAGAAGGCTGTAAAGCACTGTGAAGCGGTATATCAGGGGTGTCAAACTCAATTTCATTGAGGGCCACATCCGGGTTGTGTCTGACCTTGGGGGGCCAGGGTGGGCGTGGCCAGCTCGATGTCACTTGTGTCAGGGGCCCCTGTGGTGGCCCGAGCTCTCTGCCAGGGCTCCTAATCCCCTTTTTTGGCTGCGATGGCTTCGTGCAACCCACTGCCAGTGAAAACGGAGTTCAGGAGGGCCTCCTGAGCTCCATTTTTGCTGGCAGAGGCACTGCGAACTGGTCCTTTGCTGTTTCCAAGGTGGCCCTGTGGGTCAGATCTAACCACCTGGATCTGGCCCCCGGGCCTTGAGCTTGACACCCCTGCGATATATAAATCTAAGTGTTATTGCTATTGGTATTTTCTGGTGTTCTCCCATCCAAACACTAAGCCTATCTCACCTTGTTTAGGTTGCCAAGGTTGGCCAAGTGTTGCATCAGTTTCTATCGCAGGGAAAATTTCATCTCCTGGATGGCTTCGTGGGGGTGGAGATGACTAGAATGAAGCAGGGCCAGTCAAATCCTCTGACCGTCCCCTGGCAAAGCATTTCTGCCTTTCCTAGCTGCAATGCAGAGAGAGCTTCTGGGGGTGACCCCTTTCCTGGTGCAGGGACTCAGAAACGGGGGAAAACTCTAGGCTGGTTTTGAATTTGAATTTGAATTTATTTTATTTGTATGCCGCCCTTTTCCCTGAAGGGACTCAGGGCGGCTCACAATTCAAGGGAGGGGAAAAACAACAAAATTACAAAATATAAAGGCATACACAGTTAAAAAACACAACAATCATACCATTCGGAGTGGGGCTGCAAGTCTTTAGCCCCAGGCCTGTCGGAACAGCCAGGTCTTAAGGGCTATGCGGAAGGCCTGGAGGGTGGTGAGGGTACGAATCTCCATGGGGAGTTCGTTCCACAGGGTCGGAGCAGCCACAGAGAAGGCTCTCCTCCGGTTAGTCGCCAGTCGACATTGGGCGGCTGATGGAATTCGGAGGAGGCCTAGTCTGTGGGATCTTATTGGCCTAGTGGAGGTAATTGGCAGTAGGCGGTCTCTCAAGTACCCAGATCCAATACCATGAAGGGCTTTGTAGGTGACAACTAGCACCTTGAAGCGAATCCGGAGACCAACAGGCAGCCAGTGCAGCTCGCGGAGGATAGGTGTTACGTGGGTGAATCGAGGCGCACCCACAATCGCTCGCGCGGCTGCATTCTGGACAAGCTGAAGTCGCCGAATACTCTTCAAGGGCAGCCCCATGTAGAGCACATTGCAGTACTCCAGCTTAGAGGTCACAAGGGCACGAGTGACTGTTGTGAGAGCCTCCCGGTTCAGGTAGGGACGCAACTGGTGCACCAGGCGAACCTGGGCAAATGCCCCCCTGGTCACAGCTGACAAATGGTGTTCAAGAGTCAGCTGTGGGTCCAGGAGGACTCCCAAGTTGCGAACCCTATCTGAGGGGCGTACTATTTGACCCCCCAGCCTGAGAGATGGAACACTTGGCCAATTAGTGGGAGGGAAGCACAACAGCCACTCGGTCTTATCTGGATTGAGTACAAGCTTGTTAACCCTCATCCAGTCCCTAACAGCCTCGAGGCCCTGGCTCATCACGTCCATTGCTTCATTGAGTTGGCACGGGGCGGACAGATACAGCTGTGTATCGTCCGCATACCGGTGGTATTTTATCCCATGCCGTCGAATGATCTCACCCAGCGGTTTCATGTAGATATTAAAAAGGAGGGGGGACAGGACCGAACCCTGCGGCACCCCATACAATAGGGGCCTAGGGGTCGATCTCGGCCCTCCAACTAACACTGACTGCGACCTGTCCGAGAGGTAAGAGGAGAACCACCGTAAGACAGTGCCTCCCACCCCCACCTCCCGCAGTCGTCGCAGAAGGATACCATGGTCGATGGTATCGAAAGCCGCAGAGAGGTCAAGGAGTACCAGGATGGAGACATGACCTCCATCCCTGGCTCTCCAAAGATCATCGAACAACGCGACCAAAGCGGTTTCCGTGCTGTAGCCAGGCCTGAAACCAGACTGGAAGGGATCCAGATAACTAGTTTCCTCCAAGGACCGCTGGAGCTGAAAGGCCACCACCTTCTCAACAACCTTCCCCACAAAGGGGAGGTTGGAGACTGGACGATAGTTGTTTAGGACGGCTGGATCCAAAGATGGTTTCTTCAGGAGGGGTCTCACCACCGTCGCCTTTAATGCGGGGGGGAAGACCCCCTCCCGAAGGGAGGCGGCAACAACCGCCTGGATCCAGCCCTGTGTCACCTCCCTGCTGTTAACAACCAGCCAGGAGGGGCACGGGTCCAGTACACATGTGGAGGCACTTACAACTCTCATGGCCTTGTCCACGTCCTCAGGGGTAACAGCCTGAAAATCAATCCAGTGATGTCCTACCAGATTATCCCTTGGTGCCTCAGCTGGTTCTGCGGGATTGGAGTCCAGGTCCGTCCGAAACCGAGCAACTTTGTCGCATGACCCTAACCCTAACCCTAACCCTAACCCTAACCCTAACCCCCCCAAACCTAACCCTTAACCTAACCCTAAATCTAACCCTAAACCTAACCGTTAACCTAACGCTAAACCTAACGCTAACCCTTAACCTAACGCTAAACGTAACCCTAAACCTAACCCTTACGTTTATGTGAATCGGCTTGCTTTAATTTTATGTTTATTTCAATTTTTAATTTTTTTCATCGCGCTGTGATGACGTCAAATGCGCGCTTTCGTCGATCGCGCTTTTGTGGACCGCGGTTTTGACGGGTCACGGAGGAAATAAAAGAAGAGTGGAGCTTGGCAGCTCTCCAAGACAGATAAGGTCTGTGACTGTAAATCCTCCCTTGAAAGACTTTGCTGGACGTGAATGAACAGAATTCACAGTAAATGAATAAAAAGGGTTTTTGTCAGGACAAAAGGAGTTTGCTTCATGCTCTCGGGAAGCCTCGCTCAGAACATTGAGGGGATTTGGTACCATCCTTTCTTTTTCATTTCAGTTCAAGACAGAGGAGGAGGCCAGGATAAATTGTTCCGAAAATGCTACCAAGAAAATTGGAAAATATAGGTAGTCCTCGACTTACAACACTCCGTTTAGTGACCATTCAAAATTACAATGGCACATACAACCACAACTGAGCCCAAAACTTATGTTGCCAAGTGAGAAATTGGTGAAGTGAGTTTGGTCCCATTTTACAACTTTCCCCACCAGGTTTCTTAAATGCAGTTCTTCAATTAGTAACACAGTGAATCTGGATTCCCCATTGACTTTGCTGCTCAGAAGGTCTCAAAAGGGGGGGAAATCACGCATGACTCTGGGATCCCTGCAATGGTCAAAAATACGAGTCAGTTGCCAAGTGCCTGAATTTTGGTCACGTGACCATGGAGATGCTGCAGGGTCATAAGTGTGAAAAAACGGTCATAAAACACTTTTTCCATTGTAACTTTGAATGGTCACTAAATGAACTAAATGTAAATCAAGGACTGCCTGTACAGTATAGAAATTTTGAGTTTGATCTGGAGTCAGCTGAGCCTGCAATTGCACTGCCCCTCCCTAGCTATGAAGTCTAGCTAGGGTATGAAGCTATGAAATGGTGTGAATTGTGCCCTTACTATGTTTGCATCTCTCTACTAATAAATCACTACTGATTTAATGATCTTTAGATGGTCTTGAACTCTATAATAGTTTGAGCTCCGCTAAAATCTGTAACATCAAAGCAGAACCACGCCTACAAAGCTATTCGGCGCCGTCTTTGTCTTTGTCTTTCTGCCACATCGTTTATCAGAAGGAATTTTTAGAAAAATGGAGTTAAAGTCCGTAATACATACAATTAGAAGTTCTCCGGTATCTGTCTGCCCATGTTGGAATCAGGTATAAATCAATCGTTGAGCTGAGGGTGGATGGGTGCCTTCGTTCTGCAAAAAGGCAGAAAAAACCCCTGGCGCGGAGAATTCACTGAGTTACAGGGCAGCTCACACCTTCTACACCCCAGATTTATGTTCTGTGGGAGGTTGAATGGAGCACTTCCCAAACACAGCTTCTCACCCCTCCTTCTATGCCCGAAGGAGAGGTAATCAAACTGTCAAACAGCTGATGGATGCTGTTTAGACAGCTTAACGCAGCCACGGGTCCGGAGCTGCTAAAAACAAAACAGCTCCCACAGACAACGCCAGTTTGCATCTCTCCATGTGCCTGGGTATGCTCTCTTTATACCAGGGGTGTCATTGAGGGCCGCATCAGGGTGGTGTTTGACCTCTGGGGCTGGATGGGTGTGGCTGGGGTGGGTGTGGCCAGCTTGATGTGTCAGGGGCATCCCTCCCAGATTTCGTTTTCGGCTGCGGCGGCCTCCTGCAGTGCTCTGCACTGTGTGGCCCTGAGGAGATCCATTTTTATTGGCAGAGCGCTTCAGGAGGCCGTCACAGCCAAAAACGGAGTTTGGGAGAGCCGCACACGGCCTTCTCAAGCTCCATTTCCGCTGGCAGAGGCACCGTGGGCCAGTACTTCATTCTTTCAGATCTAAGCATCCTCACAAGTGCTGAGGATGGTTGGTGCTGACAAAGCTAAAAAAAATATGTACAGTTCCAGAGCCAGACGCAATTAGTCTAAAAGGATAGATGTTGGCTATACGGTTAATGAAACAGAGATGACTTCACTAAAATGCACCGTGAAAGGCAATAGGGATCCCGGCTGCAGTGCTTAAATGCTTATTGTCCAGAAAAAAACAGGTGGTGGAAGGACAGATATACTTTTATGAAGTGGCTTTATGTGAAGTTAAGATAGCAATAGCACTTAGACTTATATACCACTTTACAGTGCTTTGCAGTCCTCTCTAAGTGCTTTACGGAGTCAACCTATTGCCCCCAACAATCTGGGTCCTCATTTTACCCACCTCAGAAGGATGGAAGGCTGAGTCAACCTTGAGCCCGGTGAGATTTGAACTGCCAAATTGCAGGCAGCCGGCAGGCAGCAGAGATAGCCTGCAGTACTGCACTCTAACCACTGCGCCACCGTGGCGCATGTGCTTAGTTATGGGCTTCAGCCTTTTTATATTCAATGGGATGTGACTGAACTCAAAGAGCTAAGCATGGCTGGACCATGATATTATTGGAGGAGGGCTCACTAGGAGATATAATAGGAAAGTTCAGAGCATCCTGGAGGAAGTTGGGCACCAACAAATTCCACAACATTGCCATGTCTTTGAGGCAGGACATATGTGGGTTGAACTTCACTTTTTTTAACAGGCTTCTGTTTCCCTGCAAACGACGAAACAGAAGCTCACGAAAGAAAAAGATCTTACCTCTTGCCACGCTGTGGTGATGGGATGCCCCGCCTCCTGCCTCCCTGCTGGTCTTCAGGTCTCTGCTGCACATATGTTTGCGCATGTGTGTGCACATGTCTGCACATGCACACGTCCAAGCATGTCTGTGCATGTGCATGCACATATCTGTGTGTGCACATATTTGTTCAAGCATGTCTGTGCATGCACATGTCCAAGCATGCATGCATTCATGCACCTACACACCTTTCAGTTTTGGCATGCGCAAGGGCGCACTATGGGCACTCAGTGTCAAAAAGGTTCGCCATCCCTGGGAAAGAGACTTTGTTGCTGTGTGGACTTTTGCAGAAAATGCCCCAGAAATCGTTGCAAAGAACTTCAGGAAGTATGACGGGTATTTTTATCTCCTTGCCTTTTAGCTTCTAAAATGAGAATAACTGGAGGCCGGTGCGTCTTGTCTATTTGTCAGGAAATCCAGTGGTCACTTCCTTTAGCCGATGCTGTTTTGATGGTTAAACTGATCTGAACATTCTTGGCTTTTAGGCCATTGAATCCATCGGGAAAGGAAACAGAGCAGCTTTCTGGTGTATGTTGCTGAAATCCACTCCTTCAAACTTCATTTCAGAGATGGCAGGTTCAAATGCCATCTACCGTATTTTTCAGAGTATAAGATGCACCGGAGTATAAGACGCAGCAAGGTTTGAAGAGGGGAAAAAAGTTTTTGCACTCTGCAAACCTCCCAAAAACGGCCCGTTTCCCCCCCCCCCCAAAGGCACGAATAACCTTCAGGGAGCTTTCAGAGTGCTCCTGTGGGGGGAGGGGGCAACAATGAGCAAAAAACAGCCATTTTCACAAAAACGGGCCCATTTTTCATTAACAAAAGGGCATGGATAGTCTAAAAGCTTCCTAGAGGCGCCGCATAGCCATTTTGGTGAAGGGGCGGGGTTTCGGGAAGCTGTATTCAGTGTATAAGATGCACCCAGATTTTCAGTCTCTTTTTTTGAGGGAAAAAAGGTGCATCTTATACTCCGAAAAATACGGTAAGTGTAATAGTGAGTTTAAAAAAAACTAAAAAAACCCCAAAAACTAGTTACTAGTCATTGGTCCAGCAGCAACTTTGGTTCAAAGAGGGAAAAAGTCACCTGAAAGTTACATGGATCTGTATGTGTGCGCGTGTGCGTGTGCGTGTGCACAATGCTTATGTTTGTTGGAAGAAATGTCCTTCTGGGTTCAGTTCCAAGTGGGGAAAAAGACACTGGATTCATGGAAGTTGCTTGGAAAAAATTTATTGATGATGGGCAGGACCACATTGTTTCAGGTCCTGGGGGGAAAAGGGGATCACATGCCTTGAAGATCTTGAAGAAAAAGGGAAGAGATGCTGAGAGAGCCTGAGTTTTATACCCTCTCTTGTGCCCCGCCTTGGAGCTTCCTGTTCCTGTGTAAGAAATGTATCCAATTGGCTGTCAGAAGCCCAGGGGGTGGGGGGGTCTTAGCTAACTTTGTAGGCTGTCTGTGTCCCAGGCTTGGTTGAGCCTTGCTGGGTGATGCAATCTCCCCAGGTGCCATGTGGTGAGATGGAGAGAGGGCTAATCCTATCATGTCCTGAGGACCATGCCTTAATCCCATCACCCTGAAGCTGAACGGGGTAGATCTTTGTTATGTAGAATAGACTGACTCAGGCCTTAATGGCCCATTGACAAAGGTGTGTGTGGGGGATGAGTTTCTGCCTCCCTTTTTGGGGAAATATTCTGCCCTTTTAATATTTCCTAAAATATCTCATTTTCCTAGGAGAGGGGTGTGTGCTAACTTCATACATGTGTATGCAGGATCAGTTAAGCATTCACAGAGGAAACTGACGTTCCCCAGGATTGCTCTGCTATTCTCATTTTAAAAGGGCCAAGTGAAAAATGCTTAGTTCCAGACAGAGTCCCCAGAAGGAAGTCCCTCTCAGTGTTTCCGATACTCTGGATGATTTAGCTCTTAACTCAACGGGGAAAAAAACCACCAGAAATTAGTCATATTGCTCCTCCAATGTCCTGGAGTCAAAGAGGAAAAAAGTTACCTGAAGTGTGTGTGCGCATGTGCAATGCTTATGTGTATGTAGGATCACTATCACATCCCTATCCCCAGAGGAAACTTAACTTTCCCCAGGATTGCTCTGCTATTCTCATTTTAAAAGAGCCAAATGAAAAATGCTTACCGTATTTTTCGGAGTATAAGACGCACCAGAGTATAAGACGCACCAAGATTTTGAAGAGGCAAATTAAAAAAAAAAAAAGGTTTTGCGCTCTGCAGACCTCCCAAAAACGGCCCGTTTTTCGCGAAAACGGACCCTGTTTTTGTCTAAAAAAAGGGCATGCAAACCAATTTTGTTTTAAGTACAATGACAATAACGATTATATTCATACTCATAGCCCATTTTTTGCTCATTTTTGCCCTCCCCAGCCCCCAGGAGTACTCTGGAAGCCTCCTAAAGGCTATGCACAATCATTTTTGCAAAGGGGAGAGGGTTTGGGGAGGATAAAAATGCTGTATTCAGTGTATAAGACACACCCAGATTTTCATCCCCTTTTTTTGAGGGAAAAAGGTGTGTCTTATATTCCAAAAAATACGGTAGTTCCAGATAGACTTATCCAGGAGGAAGGAAGTTCCACTCGATATTCCCGATACTCAGGATGATTTAGTTCTTAACTCGATGGACACCAGGAAAAGTAATTGCAGCCTCTTTGCCTGCCACACTTCCCTTCATCTTCCTCTCTCCAAAGAGCAGAAAGTGTGATCTGTGATGTTCTTTTTTCCAGTTGTGAAATAACTGTATGCGAAGATAGATTTTAATCTGAAATGCTTCCTCCAAATGCAGATAAGTCTCTTGTGGGCAAATCCAGATGTAAAAGGAAGATATCTGATTTGGCTTCCCTCCCTGATGGATCGCGCCATGTGCTTTCTTACCCATGGTAACATCAGGGGGTGATGCAGGGCTGGGTTTCTGCGTTACTGCCCTGCATTACTGCCGGTTCTGTGTGCGTGCAATTTATGCGCACCTGCGCAGTTGTCTGTAAATAGGTCTGCGTATGCGCAGAACATTAAAAATGTAAAAAAAAAAAAATCTGTGACGACCAGTTCAGCGGTGTGGCGAACCTGCTGTCCCAACTGGTTTGATGACCCTGTTGCAATTTCCACTACTGGTTCACCTGAATCGGTGCAAACCGGTAGCAACCCCCCTCTGGGGTGATGGTGTGGGAAGAACTATTCATCTGGTCCAGTTCCAAGCTGGGAGAAAGACACTGGAAACAAGAAGGCTGATTGGGAAGATGGCTTGTTTAGTGATGAAGCAGAACCAGATGTGGCTTTGGGCAGCTGACCCCATGGAGTTGAGAGTGGGGATTTTTTTATACCTTCTCTTGGGCGTTGCAGTTGAGCTTCCTGTTGCTGTGGAAGAACATGTATTCTATTGGCTGTAGAGGCTATGTAAGGTGGCTCAGTGGCTAAGATGCTGAGCTTGTCAATCGAAGGGTGGGCAGTTCAGTGTTTCGAATCCCTAGTGCCGAATAATGGGATGAGCTCCCGTTACTTGTCCCAGCTTCTGCCAACCTAGCAGTTCGAAAGCATGTAAAAATGCAAGTAGAAAAATAGGCACCACCTTTGGTGGGAAGGTGACAGCGTTCCGTGCACCTTCGGCATTTAGTCATGCCGGCCACATGACCACGGAGACGTCTTTGGACAGCGCGGGCTCTTTGGCTTTGAAATGGAGATGAGCACTGCCACCTAGAGTCGGAAATGACTAGCACATATGTGCGAAAGGAACCTTTACCTTTAGGGGTTATGCAGGGGTCATAGTTGGCTGTATAGGTTGTCTGAGCTCCCAGGTTTGGTTGATGTTTGCTGGGGGTGCTGCAACTGAGATGATGCAATGAAGGGGCTTGTCTTCTGAAAGGATGTTGAGCAATTCCTATGTTGGCTTAATGGCTTAGTCCTAGTTTGGATCTTGAGTGAGGGCTAATCCTACCATTCTGCCTTTGTTTCAAAAATATCTTGTCTTGAATGGATTTCTGCCTGCAGTATTTGCTTTACCTATGAATAGAGCTACCTAGATACTCGGCTTCTTTCAATAAACTCTTTATCTCTGAAGTGCTGACATCTGCTGTGGCATATTAAGGAAAGTTGGGGATTGCTTTCTGCCACTAAAAACATGTTTCTCCATTTCTTCGTAAGGGAAATATAATATTCTGCCTTTTTAATGTTTCCTAAAATATTTCATTCTTCTAGGAGAGGGGTGGGCAGGGGTGGCTTCCTGCCAGTTCTAACCTCTTCTATAAAAGAGGTTCCACAAATCTACCGTGCCATTTAGAACCGGTTCCAGCTCTCTCCCCCCGCCCATCCGCCCATCATCAAGATGAAGAGCGAGAGGAGGAATTCTGGGAGTTGAAGTCCACAAGTCTTAAAGCTGTCAAGTTTGAACACCCCTGGGTTTTTTTTCCCTAAAGGATTAGGGGTTGCAAGGGTCTTGTAACTTGACAGCTTTAAGACTTGTGTGCTTCAAATGCCAGAGTTTCTGAGCCAACATTTTGGTTGCTATGCAAGAGCATTGTTAAGTGAGTTTCACCACATTTTACAAGTTGGCCTCGCCCACGTGGCTGGCAAGCCACTCCCACCCGGTCACATGGCCGGCAAGCCACTCCCACAAAGCAGGCCACACCTACAGAAGAGGTTCTAAAATTTTTTGAAACCCGCTACTGGGGGTGGGTGTTAAGTTTCTACAATGGTAAGAGATGGGGAAAGGCTTTACAAACCACTGATAGAGGAGGCACGCTTTCCCCGTTTGCATGAAACACCCAGGACGTTGGTTGTTCAGGTGTCTCTTTCGTCTTGCTATTTGGGCCTGGAGACACGAGCATCATAATTTCCCCCTTTTAGTGGGTTTCTCTACCCTCCTTTACCCAGACAGCAAGGAGCTGATGGCTGCTTTGCTGGTAATCCAGCTGATCCTGTGGAGAAGGACACCAGTTTAGAATATTCCATCTGGGAAGGCAGAAGCTCTCGAGCACACCTAGATGGTGTAGTCAACATTTGCTCAGAATTTGAGCCAAGAGGTGGTGAAGAGCTTCTGGGGGAGGGCTTTAAAATGTTGGGAGGTGTTAATGGAAGCCGTTTGTGGATTTTCTACATGTTAAGTACAGCAACATTTCATTTCATTTATTGAATTTCTATGCCGCCCAATCCCGGAGGACTCCGGGCGGCTTACAGAAATGAAAAATAGAATTAAAAAGAATTATTAAAACAACGAGACACAACAAGTTAAAAAGGAACACAACAGACACCCAATCAGATGGGGCTGGACCACCATCAAGGGGTCAACAGCCCCAGGCCTGCCGGAAAAGCCAGGTTTTAATGGCTTTGCGAAAGGCCATGAGAGTGGGTAGGGCCCGGATTTCCGTGGGCAGCTCATTCCATAGGGCCAGAGCAGCAACAGAGAAGGCCCTACTCCTAGGCGTCGCCAGCTGGCATTGACCCGCTGAAAGCACCCGGAGAAGGCCCATCATGTGCGATCTTATTGGTCTAAGGGAGGTATGTGGCAGAAGATGGTCCCGTAGGTACCCAGATCCTAAGCCATGTAGCAATAGCAATAGCAGTAGACTTATATACCGCTTCATAGGCCTTTCAGGCCTCTCTAAGCGGTTTACAGAGAGTCAGCATATTGCCCCCAACAATCTGGGTCCTCATTTTACCCACCTCGGAAGGATGGAAGGCTGAGTCAACCCTGAGCCGGTGAGATTTGAACCGCTGACCTGCTGATCTAGCAGTAGCCTGCAGTGCTGCATTTAACCACTGCGCCACCTTGGCTCTTTCATGTAGGGCTTTAAAGGTAATAGATGGTTAACAGAGTTGTTGTTGTTGTTGTTGTTGTTGTTGTTGTTCTCCTCCTCCTCCTCCTCCTCCTCCTCCGAAAAATATGGTATGTCTTTTTTTCTGAATCTTTTCAATCACTTTTCAATAGATTGTTTGGATAACCCTATCAGTCTTTTGCATTCAGCAATGTTGAAGGACTGTGGCCAGCTGCTCTCTTTTGTCTCTCTTTCCCCATGTTACATTTATGTGTTTGTTTCTTGTGGCCACTTACCGTATGGCTGGCCCATGCCCATTGGGAAAATTGTTTCGCCATCCCTCCCTTAAATGTCTTTTGCATAGTTGCCTGGAAAGCATCGTCGCTGGTATTTTACCCAGCAGAGACTACAAGCATATGGTATTGTCCACTTGAAAACTGTTTCCCGGATGGACCGAGATTTTTTGCTTTGGCCATCAAGCAGAAGGCTTTGAGTCAGTGGTGAAATTCAATTTTTTCCACTATCGGTTCTGTGGGCATGGCGTGGTGGGCGTGACAGGGGAAGGATACTGCAAAACCCCCATTCCCTCCCCATTTCAGGGGAAGGATATTGCAAAGTCTTCATTCCCACCCCACCCTGGGGCCAGCTAGAGGTGGTATTTGCTGGATCTTTGAACTAATCAAAATTTCCGCTACGGGTTTGCCTGAACCGATGCGAACCTGCTGAATTTCACCCCTGCTTTGAGTGAACTGGGGGTCCTTTGCATGAATGGAAGGATTTTCATTGATGAATTAGAGAAGCGGCCTCCAACCTTTGGGGCACCAGGGATCGGTTCCATGGAGAAAGGTTTATCCGCAGACTGGAAGGGCTGTGGCTTTGTATGCTGCCTGCATCCCATGGATAGGGCTTCGCTTGTTGGTGGCCCGGTTGCGGCATGCTGTGGCCCGGTTCCAATCCACAGACCAGGATTTGGGGACCAAGGGTGATATTAACTTACTTTCCCTACTGGTTTGCAAATGTGAGTGCACACGCTCCAGCCACACATGCGCCCTGTCTTCTGTGCATGTGCTTTCATCACGCACGCAGCTTGTACGCATGCGCGGAGCTTGAAAACGTGCCTAAATAGGATGGCATAGAGCCCACCTGTGATTTCCACTACCAGTTGAATACCACCTCTGTTGGGGACCCCTGAATTAGAGAGCATGAAAATGTTTTTGGCTGCCACAGAAGAGGAAAGGAAGAGAAGAAGAGAGGAAAGGAGAGGGAAAGAAGAAAGAGGAAAGGAGAGGAAGACTGGGAGGGATAGGAAGAGGAAGAGAGAGTGTATGAAGGGGAAGAGGAGGAGAGGAGTAGGGGAGAGGAAGGGGAAGAAGGAAAGGGAAAGGAGAAGAGGAAAGAAGGAAGTAGAGAAGGGAGGGAGAAAAGGAAAGAAAAGTAGGGTGGTGTTAAATAAAATAGGTGTATTGGGATGGTAAGCAAAGCAGTCTTGATTATATATTTTAATGTTTTATATGGAAAAATGAATGCTTAAAAGGGTTAAAATATAATAAGAATAATAACTATGAGAATATATACCTGTAAATGTATGTATGAGACAGGGGTGGGTTTCAACCGGTTCGCGGCGGTCCCTGCGAACCGGTTGGTCGCCGAACCCGGAAGTAAGTAACTTCTGGGAACGGCGAAGGGCGCGCCCGCCCGCCCGCAGTCCTTACCCGTTTTTGATGAGTTCTGCGCTTCCACGCATGCGCAGGACGCATACAGCGCCTGCGCGATTGTCCAGGAGCAGCTGGAGCGTCGCGCAGATGCTAGTACGCATGCGTGCACCGCGCGTGTGCACGAGAACGCCGCCGACCCCGTTCCAACCGAACCAGTTGGAACGGGGTGAGAAACCCACCCCTGGTATGAGACTAAAATTTTAAAAAAACTTTTTAAAAATATAACGTTGGCTGTTATTTTACTTACTTACTTACTTACTTACTTACTTACGTGCTTACTTAATTACTTAGCAAGCAAGCAAGCAAACTCAGCAAAATTTGGGTTCCTACTTTTTAGGTACTTTGTGCTGTACAGAGTGAGCCCATTTTCAGGCTTTGCACTCTTGATTCAATTGTGCAGTTTGGGCTACATAATAATGATCTCATTGAACTGTTGGATTTTCCACTCTTGAACTTGGAGAGAAATGTCTAATTAAGTCAATAGAATTATGTACCTCTGCTTACTTTCAAAAGAGTCCAACTCCCCTCCCTCCCACACACAGACAGAAGAACTGAATCTGGCTTGAGACTCAAGCACTCCCTCCCTTCTTTTGTGTGTAATTTGGGGGAGGCGATGCATTACTAGAAGAATTAGAGGGACAGAGGACAGAATTTGGAAAGAGATGGGTGGGTGCTAACTTCCTACCCTGCTATCCACCTGGAGAGAGTTTTAGTCTCAGAAGCAGAATACTAATGTAATGAAAGACGTCTCCCTTTAGAATAAGGCCATTTTAATTTAGTTGCCTGAAAAGGTTGCTCTTTGTAAAATCTTCTGGCCTTCAGACTGAGTATCCATACAAAGGTGTCACACCTAATTTACATAGGACAACTGTCAGCCAAGGAACAGAAGTGGAGTTGCATTTGTTCTCCATTTGCCCATTTGTGACCTTAGCTAATGTTGGAGGCATGAACCAAATCCAGTTCAGAAGTGGTGGCATGTTTTCTGTTCCTTCCCGTACCTCCGATTTGGACTTCAGCAAAGCAAACAAAAAGCAGTTCAGAATGTGTGTCCTATTTCTTTGAGTTGTGGAACTTGTAGGAAGAGAGTTGTGTTGTTGGGGGGGGGGGGAAGCAGGCCTGGTGGCACCATTTCCAACTAACACATTACGAAAAGGCAGACAATTTTACGAGCTCACGAAAGCCTCTTCTTAAAATGTATTACAGTAATTAAAAAAGCGCTATCATATTCCTTCTGATCTGTTTCTTTCAAGTACATCTCTTATGGCCAGAAGTATAAGGATTTCAGGAACCTTTGGCACGCTACAAAAAAGTTCAGGAAGGTGTTATGTTTGGCCAATTCTCCAAGTCTGAATAAAATAACCATTATTAGAATTTTCAGCCTTTTCCCAATAGAAGAGTTTTTCAGGAATTTCTCAGCATTTGCCCTGTCTTACAACTTACTCATCTTATTGGACAGATTGATTTTTTTAAAGGTTCTCTTAGGTCAGTGATGAAGAACCTTTTTGGCATCGAGTGCTCAAACTTGAATGTGCATGCATCCGTGGTGGGTTTCAAAACTTTTTAGAACCTCTTCTGTAGGTGTGGTCTGCTTTGAGGGAGTGGCTTGCCAGCCATGTGACCGGGTAGGAGTGGCTTGCCAGCCATGTGACTGGGTGGGAGTGACTTGCTAGCCATGTGACCGAGTGGGAGTGGCTTGGCAGTCATGTGACTGGGTAGGTGTGACCAATTTGTAAAATGTGGTGAAACTCACTTAACAACGCTCTTGCTTAGCAACCAAAATGTTGGCTCAGGAACTCTGGCATTTGAAGCACACAAGTTTTAAAGCTGTCAAGTTAAAGCTGTCAAGTTGCACCCCTAACCCTTTAGAAAAAATCCCCCAGGGGTGTTCAAACTTGATAGCTTTAAGACTTGTAGACTTCAACTCCCAGAATTCCTCCTCTCGCTCTTCATCTTGATGATATGCAGACGGGCAGGGGGAGGGAGCTGGAACAGGTTCTAAACGGCACTGCAGATTTGTGGAACCTTTTCTATAGAAGAGGTTAGAATTGGCAGGAACCCACCCCTGGCCGTGCATGTGCATGCATGTGTGCACGCTGGAGCACCGGAAACCAGAAGACCAACATGTGCGTGCCGGTAGCTGGTCTTTTGGTTTCCAACATGCGCATGCGTGCCGGCCAGCTGGTCTTCGGGTGTGCCAGAGCACCGGAAATCTAAAAGCTGGCTGGCTGGCGCATGCATGCCTGTTTTTTGGGCCATTTTCAAGCTGTTTATTGGCCCTAAAAACAGCCTGAGAACAGCCCAAAAATGGCCTGAAAACAACCCCAAAATGGTCTGTTTTTTGGCTATTTTCCGGTGCTCCGGTGAAGACCAGCTGGCTGGCGTGCATGTGTGTGCCAGAAGCTAGAAGAGCTGCTGGGGATGGCGCATTAGTGGGCTCTGCATGCCACCTGTGACCGATGTGCCATAGGTTTGCCATCACAGTCTTAGGTGATTGAATTAAAATACCAAGAAAAGAATTAGCGAGTTCCTTTGTCTTTTTTTAAGTAGGTGCAAAATTCCCCTTCCCCTTCCCCTGTCCAGGATTGTTTGGCCTATTCCAGATAGACTGTTTATCAAAAGCATTCTTTGCAGAGTGAGCATCATTTCCAGATAGGAAACTTCATTTTTGCCCTTTTATCCTTTCCTTTTCCTGAAAGGGAGATAAGAAAAATCCCCGTTGAATTTGCAGACAATAGACCTGTGTCACCTTTGGCTTAGGGGGCCTCTCAAAAGCACCAGTTGCTTTTTTTTTTAATGAAAAAAGAATTAGAAAAGATTATGAACCAAGCAGGATCAAAGACATGTAACATAAATTAATGGCTAACATGGAATTACTAAAATCCAAGAAAGCAAACATGTCATCTGAAAAGTCAGAATTAGGGTTTTTTTAGCATTATTATTATGTTACTCATTTATGTTTCTCATTAGTTCTCTTAAATGAAAACTAAACATCACCATTTAACTTAAAAATACTCGATCTGCACAATATAAACCATTAACTAGTTTGGTCTTACACCAGGAGAAACCAGGAGATGGTGAATTTTTGTCCCGCTTAGGCGTGAAAGCTGGCTGGGTGAATTTGGACCAATCGCCAGGAAAGAATGAGTTCTAGTCCCGCCTTAGGCATGAAAACTAGCTTTGGGCTAGTCATTCACTCACTCTGTCCAATCCACCTCACAGGATTGTTGTTTTGAGAAAAACAGGAGGAGTAAGATTGGACATACTCACCACCTTGTATTATTTATCAAATAAATAAGTAGAAGGATAGTCTATAATCAATTAAATCAGCATTATAAATCGAATACTTTAAGAGTATTAAAATAATTTCATCTGCGCACAGCTGGTGTGTGTGTGGGTATGGTCAAGAAAGTTAAGATAGTGGCCACAATAGGATCAAAGCAGAGGTGGTATTCAGTCAGTTCTGACAAGTTCTGGAGAACCAGCAGCAGAAATTTTGAGTAGTTTGGAGAATCGGTAAACAGGCTGGCCCCGCCCCAGCTGCCTCCCAGCTGATCTTCTTTTGTTGCCCTGAACAGGAGACCGGAGCTGGAAAGCAAGTTAGTGGGGTGGGGAGGGAATGGGGATTTTGCAGTATCCTTCCCCTGCCACACCCACAAAGCCACACCCACAAACCCACACCCACAAAGCCACACCACGCCCACAAAGCCACGCCCACAGAACCGGTAGTAAAAATATACAAATCCCATCATTGGTTCAAAGCTGTACCTCTATTTTTGTGTGTGACAACACAGAGCTTTGATCCCTCTGTTGTGGCCACCATCTTGACTTTTTCCAAATGTATCTTACACACACCGCTTACACACTTAAAATAACCTGACAAAGTGGGAAATAATTTGGCGCAATCATTTTCTTTTCTTTTTTCCTCTCCTTATCTCAAATGATGTTTGTTGTACTTATGCCGACATAGCGCAGGAAGCAGCAACCTATCTGAAATGAAACATTAAGCAGGTATGGGTATGGTTAGAGCTTGGACAGAATATCACTGGCAAATTTTAGGGAAGGAGACTAAAAGAAAAAAAAATCTCAGCTGAAAACTCATCCTAGAAAAAAGTAGCTCAAATAATTTCTGTTGTATTGTCCCAAAACCTCCGTAAAGGAGGACTTCATGGACTCCAGAGAGTTGAGTTTAGATTAAACAAGCTTTAAGGTAAAGGTTCCCCTTGCACATATTTACTAGTCGTTCCCTACTCTAGGGGGCGGTGCTCCTCTCTGTTTCAAAGCCGAAGAGCCAGTGCTCTCCGAAGATGACTCTGTGGTCATGTGGCCGGCATGATTAAATGCCGAAGGCCCACGGAACGCTGTTACCTTCCCACCAAAGGTGGTCCCTATATTTCTACTTGCATTTTTACATGCTTTTGAACTGCTAGGTTGGCAGAAGCTGTGACAACTAACGGGAGCTCACTCCATTATGTGGCGCTAGGGATTCGAACCGACGAACTGCCTACTTTTCTGATCGACAAGCTCAGCGTCTTAGCCACTGACCCACTGTGTGCCTCTAAACAAGCTTTACATTTTAAAACAAGCCTCTTTATTTAAATCAATGTAGATATTTGTTCTTCAGCATTCCTGAAGTTATTAGCACCAGGGGTTGGCATAATTCTATTTGACATTGTGAATTCCATTTTTTTCTGACACATCATGAATTTTAAAACCAATATTTTTCTACAGGTGAAACCTTTAATAATAATAACAATTTGGTCAGCCTGCAGCAGGCTTGGGCCGCAGGAAAGGATTCCAAAGAACAATAAGCAGAAGTGTTGGGATGCAGTGGAATGTTTCAAAGATAGAGCAGAAATATGGGGTAGCAAAAATGTTAAACAACATTTTGGAATGTTTTCATTGATTGAGATATTGTTGAGACTTTGGAAAAAGTCACAGAGAAGATGATTAAAAGGCCTGGAGACTAAAGCATGAACAATGGTTGCAAAATTTGGGTTTGGCTAGTCTAGAGAAAAGAAGGACTAGGGGTGACATAATAGTTTCCCAGTATTTGAGGGGCTGCCACAAAGAAGAGGGGGTCAACTTATTTTCCAAAGCACCAGAGGGCAGGATAAGAAAGAATGGAGGGAAACTAACCCAGAAGAGAAGCAACTTGGAATTAAGGAGAAACTTCCTAACAGTGAGAACAATTAACCAGTGGAACAGAAGTTGCCTTCGAAAGTTGGGGGTGCTTCATCATTGGAGGTTTTTAAGAAGAGACTAGACAGCCACTTGTCTGAAATACTACAGGGTCTCCTGCTTGAGCAAGGGGCTGGACTATAAGACCTCCAAGGTCCCTTCCAGCTCTATTCTATTCAAATTTAAAAGTAACTGAATAGGTTTCTCAAAGCTTTGCGTTATTCTTAAGGTTTTGCATTATTTTCTTATTTTCAGCTATTCTTTAGCTTTTTTCTCCAAAGTGTCATGTTAGTGGGACCTTATAGAACCGTGATGGCAAACCTATGGCATGTTGCCACCAGTGGCACATGTCAGCTCTGGTGCGCATGTGTGCGCTGGCGACAATGGTGGGTTGCAGGCGGCACGCCCCGGTACGGGTGTACCGGATCCTGCCCAGAGCACCGGGTACAGTTCCGGTACGGTGCTCCGGAGGGTCCACCCGCCCGTCCGCGCTCCTTACCTGTGCTTTTCGCCCGTACGGTGCCTGTGTGACGCTCCGCTGAGCAACTGGAGTGTCGCGGAGGCTTGCGGAAGCGTTGCAGGCAAGAACGACGCATGTGCGTGCCGCGCACGTCCACTTGGGTGATGCCGGGGTTGTTCCAACCATACCAGTTTGAACGGAATCCAGAACCCACCACTGGCTGGCGAGCGGATTTTCACCCTTCCAGAGGACCTGCGGAGCCCATTTTTGGCGTCCTCAGGCTTCAGGAAAGCCTCTGGAGCCTGGGGAGGGATTTTGTGCATGCCGGGCAGGGGTGGGTTTCAACCGGCTCGCGGCGGTCCCTGCGAACCGGTTGGTCGGCAAACCCAGAAGTAAGTAACTTCCGGGAACAGCGAAGGGCCACCCGCCCGCCCACACTCCTTACCCGGTTTTGACGAGTTCTGTGCTTCCACGCATGCGCAGGACGCATACAGCACCTGCGCGATCCTCCAGGAGCAGCTGGAGCATCGCACAGATGCTAGTACGCATCCGTGCGCCGGGCGCATGCTTGAGGACGCCGCCGGCCCCGTTCCAACTGAACCGGTTGGAACGGGGCGAGAAACCCAACCCTGATGCTGGGGGGTGGGGGTTGCGTGCACTAGCGCAGGTGGGTGGGGAGTATTGAATTGGTGTGGGTGCGCATGCACAATTTTGGCATGCCCTAAGAAGGTTTGCCATCACTGTCATAGAAGATTACATTTGAAATAAATGCTTCATTTCAATGAAGATCTCACTTTAGGACCATTGATTATATTAAACTTTTGTACATGTCTATAAAATTGTCCATGGGTGGACCTTGGTAGTTGCAAATACAATTCAGCATGATTTAGTTTTACCTTTGATTCTTCTTAATTGCCACAGTGAATACTTTCTTTGCACAAAATTGTCGTGCTTGCATTTTAAAAGAAAACAATGATCTAAACTTCCTTATGTTTCCTTTACCTTGAATATTTATTTTTTTCCCCATTTTCGTACGTTCACATTCCTTTCAGATGCGTATTGTTTGGATTTATATTTCTTAAAAAAATAATGCAACTGCACTTTAAAATTTCTGCTGACATATAAGTGGCCTGTTAGTTTACAATGAGTGAAGAGGTTCATCACACAACAGTAGTTTTTGCACAGCCTGCTCATGTTGATAATAAGGCCGTGGTCTTGTGAATCCTTGTGAGAAAAGATTGCAGAATTGTGCAAGGATGGGGATATTTATTTTGACTTCCTTTATATATGACTTGCATTTTGCTTCCACTGTAATAGTTTAGTGTTTGATAGCGGCAACAAAAGTTACCCTAAGATCCCTTCTTTTAACAGTTTTTGTGAGGCTGTGTTGCTTAATCAGCAATTTAGGAGTGCATGGGTGGATGTTCCTTAGCTTGGACCACTTTGTCAAAGTTAGGCTATAAGGTCGTGTTCTTCAGACTTGGGAAGTTTAAGAGGTGTGGACTTCCGTTCCAAGAATTCTGGGAGCTGAAGTCCAAACCTCTTAAACTTCCCAAAATACAGATAAGTGCACATTCAGGTGGAGGATGCCGGGCCCCGTTGCAACCGGAACCCACCACTTGATGTATGTATGTATGTATGTATGTATGTATGTATGTGTGTATGTGTGTGTGTGTGTGTGTGTGTATGTGTGTGTATATATATGTGTGTGTGTGTGTGTGTGTGTGTGTATATGTATTTGTGCTGATAAATAAATAAATACAACAAAATGTAACAAAAAGGCAACAGTAAAAATATTGGGTTTCTGCCTGGATGGTCTCTTGTGACGAGCCGAAGGACAGAGAATGGAAGTAGTGATCTTCCTCCCATATTTGGGCATACCGGGGGTTGTAAAAGAAATCTAATAGATACCTTTCACCCTGGCTTCGCTGATAACGGATAAGAGCCTGTGGCCTAATGGCTAAGAAGTCTGCCTAGTATGTAATATAGCCCAGGTTCAAATCCCAGTAAGGGTATGGCTAGCTGATGAGAGCTAAATAGCTTGAAATAGATCTATACTAGTCTCCCTTTATTTATTTATCAGCACAAATACAACAATATATATATTGTCGAATTTCGTCGAAATGTCACCAAGACACTTCCAATTTTACGTGGGAGAAAACCCGAATAACCAAAGACATATATATATAATATATATATGTATTTAGTGTCACAACCCCTGGTATGCCCAAATATGGGAGGAAGTCTACTACTACCTATCTCTGTCTATCGGCTCGTCACAAGAGACCATCCAGACAGAAACCCAATATTTTTACTGTTGCCTTTGTTACATTTGTGTTGTATTTGTGCTGATAAATAAATAAAGGGAGACTAGTATAGATCTATTTCAAGCTATTTAGCTCTCATCAGCTAGCCATACCCTTACTGGGATTCGAACCTGGGCTGTATTACATATTAGGCAGATGTGTTAACCACTAAGCCACAAGGTTCTCCTCCTTTATCAGCTGAGCCAGGAAAATAGGTATGTATTTAGTGTCACAACCCCTGGTATGCCCAAATATGGGAGGAAGTCTACTGCTTTCTATCTCTGTCTATCGGCTCGTCACAAGAGACCATCCAGACAGAAACCCAATATTTTTACTGTTGCCTTTGTTACACATTTTGTGTTATATTTGTGCTGATAAATAAATAAAGGGAGACTAGTATAGATCTATTTCAAGCTATTTAGCTCTCATCAGCTAGCCATACCCTTACTGGGATTCGAACCTGGGCTGTATTACATATTAGGCAGATGTGTTAACCACTAAGCCACAAGGTTCTCCTCCTTTATCAGCTGAGCCAGGAAAATAGGTATGTATTTAGTGTCACAACCCCTGGTATGCCCAAATATGGGAGGAAGTCTACTGCTTTCTATCTCTGTCTATCGGCTCGTCACAAGAGACCATCCAGACAGAAACCCAATATTTTTACTGTTGCCTTTGTTACACATTTTGTGTTATATTTGTGCTGATAAATAAATAAAGGGAGACTAGTATAGATCTATTTCAAACTATTTAGCTCTCATCAGCTAACCATACCCTTACTGGGATTCGAACCTGGGCTGTGTTATATATATATATAATGCAAAAGTTTGTTAAGTCCAGTTTTTAAGCAGTCTTTAAACCACAACTTCACAAAATAGATTCATCATGCTTTTACGTTGATAAAGTGGCAGCCATAAACAATCACATCTTTAGTACTTAGTATACTAATTTAAGTGCATCTTCTGGGCCGCCCTTCAGATATTCTTCCAATACTCTTTTTTCTTCCTCAGCTGTCTGGCATCTCTGCAACAATCCAGGCCTAGCTATTTTCTTTGGCAAGTGGAGCCTGCCAACATTGCTGCATGGGTAAAGGGGCTTGATTTACTATCATTACCATTATTCATTTTTAGGCAAAAATGAAAGTGCTGAAAATGCTGTGATAACTTCTCCCAATGCAAGCAGAGATGCTCACAAACTCTGGTCAAAAGAGTTGCCATGGCAGCTGCAATGGTGCAGTTGACACTCTCTGTTGTGTATAAGGTCATCCGCAACTTCAGTTGCACTGTTCTGCCCGCCATCTTGATTTTTTTCACCACAGCGCGCCTACAGATATCCCATAAAATGCAGTGGGGTGGGAGAGGGGAAAATGCAATTCCTGACCAGGAGAAAGGTGCACAGGATTCTTTTTTGAGACAGAAGATGAGATTGGTTTGTCCCCCCCTCCCATCCCCAGTTTTTAGCAGGAATAATGTATTCTTTTTGAAATAAAAAGTAGAGGTGGAATTCAGCTGGTTCAGACTGGTTCGTTTGAACTAATAGTGTTGAACTGAGGGTGGGCCAGCCCAACCACCTTGGTTCCAAAACATCCTGTGTAGCCTCATTTTCAATGCCCCGTGCATTCATGCATGCTGCACATGGGAAGACAGTACATGTGCAGAAGGCACACGTACAAGATGCGAGTGCATCAGTGGTGGGATTCAGCCGGTTCGCACCTATTGGGGAGAAACGGTTGTTAACTTTCTAAGCAGTTGTTGGAAGAACCGGTTGTTGGAAGAAATCTCATCTTGCTTTTTCCCACTTCAGAGGGCTAATCCTGTAAGGAAGGCAGGAAGGAAACATCCTGGTGTTGTTTCTAGCCTAAACCTTATTGCCCTGCTTACAGAAACTGCCTCTCTGGTTAACCCTTATTACATTGTAACAGCTAAGGTGAAGAGCCCATCAACCTGAGTGACGTTGAATTGGCCGTGCCCACTCAGTCACATGACCACCGAGCCCCGCCTACCCAGCTGGTCATTAGGGCAGAGAACCGGTTGTTAAATTATTTGAATCCCAACACTGGAGTGCATGCATGCACCCGCTCACATTTGCGAACCAGTGGTAAACTTATGTGAATCCCACCGCTGATAAATAGTTTTTATTAATTTATAATGTGACATACAAAGAGAATACCAAAGCAAATATTAGGGAAATTAGGAAAGGAAAAAGGGTTCCACCACAAATCCGCGAAGCCCTTATCCGCAGAGACATAAGCGCGAAGACTAATTCGCGCCGTTCGAAGTGCTAAGGAAAACCGCGACCCTACCGCGATGACATAATCACGGAGGGCAAATCCGCGCATTCCCAAGCACTCAGCATCCTAACCCTAACCCTAAACCTAACCCTAAACCTAACCCTAACCCTAAACCTAACCCTAAACCTAACCCTAACCCTAAACCTAAACTTAACCCTAAACCTAACCCTAAACGTAACCCTAACCTAACCCTAACCTAAACCTAACCCTAACCCTAAAACAAACCCCTAAACCTAATCCTAACCCTTATCTTAATTTAAATCCGCTTTCTGCTGCCGCGCTATTTTAAAGCGCCCTTCTGTCGCCGCGCTGTTGTCGCGGCAGTGATGACGCGCGGTGATGACGTCGCGGCTTTAGCGACACGATTTTATCACCGCTATTTTGACGAGCGCGGTTTTGTCGTGCCACGAGGAAAAAGTGGATAGTGGGGGAAATCAAGGAAAAAAGAAAAAAAATAATAAAGGCATTGATATCCGACTCCTTTGGTGCAGTAAAATAAGGCATTAAGATCTACCTTCAACTTTTTACTTTTTAATAATAATAATAATAATAATAATAATAATAATAATAATAATAATTGATCACATACTCAGCTGCTGTAAAAAAATCGCGCAGACTGATTATAAATTGTGGCACAATTCAGTAGCACAAATGATCCATTGGAATTTGTGCAAAAATTATAATATTAAAACAGCAACAAACTGGTGGGAACATAAGCCTGAAAAAGTCACCGAAAATCAGATGGTCAAGATCTTGTGGGATTTCTGTATACAAACCGACAAAATACTGGCGCATAATACACCAGACATCACACTGATTGAGAAAAATAAGGTCACAATCATAGACATCACAATACCAGGTGATAGCAGGGTCGCCGAGAAGGAACATGAAAAAATCGCAAGATACCAGGACTTAAAAATCGAAATTCAACGACTATGGCACAAACCAGCAGTGATAATTCCAGTGGTAATTGGCACACTGGGTGCTATACCAAAAGCACTGGAATTACATTTAAAACAGTTAAAAATTGACAAAATCACCATCAGTCAAATGCAAAAAGCCGCACTGCTTGGATCTGCACGCATATTACGAAAATACGTTACAACGTCCTAGGCCCCTGGGTGGGGCCCGACTAGTAACCAATGCCAAATCCGGCGAAACAACTGGCCGCTGTGATACAATTGTATAATAATAATAATAATAATAATAATAGAAACTAGCCATTTCTATAACAAAAAATCTATCTATTTGGTAAAACCCAAAACCAAAGTTTCATTTTTTCCCCACCTCAAGACAAAGTCCAGAAGTGGTTTCCAAGTAGAAATGAAGATATTTGTATTGTTTTTTCTTTAATCAATGCAGTCAATTTAGCCATCTCTGCTAACTCCATCCATTTTTGTAGCCATTCATCCGTTGTGAGAATGGAGGTGACCTTCCATTTCTGTGTGTACGGTAGTCTTGTTGCCTTCGACATATGTAATGGTGTAGTCTTGGTTTCACTCCCCAGCACCAATATAAAGGTTGTGCTCTGTTCTTTTGTGGCCCCTTGAAAGTGGAAAGATTTCACCTACCACTTTCCAAGTCTCTTTGCTGGATTGGCCAAATGGGATCGTTTGCAATTGTTTGTTGCTTTCTAAAGTTATGACTTCAGTTGTCAAGTTTTTCTCTGATAATTTTGGAAGAGCGAAGAATGAAACCATTGTAAAATGTAAACTAGAAAGCCTTGTTTAGCAGCAATGAAACGTTATTGTGTAAGATTTTGGAAAGTTTGAATCAATTAGAGATCGAGTCCCCTGTGCTTAATAATTCCCCCAAAGGACTGGGCCAAAAGTACCATGGTATTTCTCACTCAGGAAGTGGACTAGAGTAGAGCTGAGCAGTTTACTCACTGGCTGGCCACAATTTTCAGGGGCAATTGACTTTTAACCGCTAGATTTTTAGATTGCTTTGCAAAGGAACTTGTCCTTATTTGCAATAAGATAATGTTGTAGTGTATGACTTTTGGGAGAGGAGAAGACAGATTTCAAAGTTGAATATTTAACTTTGTGTTTCTGAATATTCTCTTCAGGATAATGTCCTGTAAAGCACTATGGAGCTGTAGATAACCTTAAATGCTATTGCTGTAATGATGATGTTGATTTATGGACAGAATACAGAATATATCATTGTTGGAAGGGACCTTGGAATCTTCTAGTCCAACAACCCTGCTTTGGCAGGAAACCCTACACCGCTTCAGACAAATGGTTATCCAACATCTTAAAAACTTCCAGTGTTGGAGAATTCTCAACTTCTGGAGGCAAGTTGTTCCGCTGATTAATTGTTCTGGCAGGAATTTTCTCCTTAGTTCTAGGTTGATTCTCTCCTTGATTGGTTTCCATCCATTGTTTCTTGTTCTGCCTTCAAGTGCTTTGGAGAATAGCTTGACTCCCTCTTCTTTGTGGCAGCCCCTGAGATATTGGAAGACCGCTATCATGTCTCCCCTAGTCCTTCTTTTCATTAAACTAGACATACCCAGTTCCTGCAACTGTTCTTCATTTGTTTTAGCCTCCAGTCCCCTCATCATCTTTGTTGCTCTTCTCTGCACTCTTTCTAAAGTCTCCACATTTTTACATCGTGGTGACCAAAACTGGATGGGGCGTGTTAAACAACTGGTTGTCTAACCAACAGCTATCTGGAAGTGGTTGTACAAATAAGGCTTGTGAGGAAGAGAAGGGTTGAGGTAGCTGTGTGGTTTGTTCTGTTTTATCGCCTTCTGACTGATCTTCCTGCAGAGTCATTTCTGTAAGTGGGAGGGTTCTTTTCTTAGATTTCCAAATAATTGTTCTCTATAATTTGCCATCCATAGTGGGCTTTTGGAAATCCAGAATAGAAGCTGTTCTTGCGCGTATCTCTCTTTCTCTTGGAGGGATCGTCAATTTAACAGTGAGTTTTTTGCTCTTCCTCGTCTGTTCCTTTTGCTTTAGAAGACAGTTAAGCTCTTAACTTACCTAAGACTTGCATTACAAGATAGGATTGCTAGAGTTAGTTAACACTGATTATTTAACATTCCTCTGTTGACCTTGTGCTCAGTCTGTAAGTTTGATTGGAGACATTTGCTTATACAAAGTCTTATAGTCTTGACACAAGAGCAATCTGTCCCAATCTGTTCCCAGTGCTATCCTGCTGAGAACAAAGAGTTGAGATAATTTAACAGTGAAGATAGAGTTGGAATAGTCCTTGCCAAATTTGGAAGCATTTTGTCCTTTCCATTAAAAAAAAAAAAAATCCTGTCTAGATTTGTGAGTAGCCTTCCATCCACATAACTAATATGTGTGGTTCAACAGTGCTTCACTTTTTAAGATTAGCAAAGGTTGGCTGGGTGTTACAGTACTTAGGACATGGATTCATCTGGTGCTTTTTTATTTTTCACAAGAACCCACAATAAAGATGGGATTGAATTTTAATCTTAGCCATGCACAAGTTATCTCTGAGAATCGGACAGGATTGGAAGAAGAAGAAGAAAAAATCCAAGCATTTCTCAACCTTTGCAATTCTAAAATAAAATGTTTAAAAGTTTCAATTCCTAGAATTTCCCAGCCAATATGTGTTTTTAAGCCCAGCCATCATTCTTCCATTAGAGCATGAGTTTCTTTTCTTACAAAGGAAAAGATGGCCAAATGGATTTGAAAGCTTTGTTTCTGAAATTTGATTTTATGATATGGGTGGAAACCAATCAAGGAGAGAAGCAATTTAGAACTAAGGAGAAATTTCCTGACAGTTAGAACAATTCTTTAGTGGAACAACTTGCCTCCAGAAGTTGTGAATGCTCCAACACTGGAAGTTTTAAAGAAGATGTTGGATATCCATTTGTCTGAAGTGGTGTAGGGTTTCCTGCCTAAGCAGGGGGTTAGATTAGAAGACCTCCAAGGTCCCTTCCAACTCTATCCTATTCTATAGTTCCTTGACCAAGGGAAGTCAAAACTCAACATGCTATTCTGAACCCTCTTGTTATAGGTCTCTTTCATAGATGCTTTTTATCAAGGGAGATCCATTCTATGATGCTTTGGTCTACCTACCTGAGCATGTTTATTTACACAAATGACAATGTTACTAACCCTGAAAGAGATATGGAGACATTTCCGAGAAAGCCAATTGTTTGGTTTTATTTCTTGCTTATAAGGGCAGCAGTCTTGCCACTTGTGATGAGTTGAAATTTCTAAATAGCTGATTCTTGCTTGTTCCAGGGAAATTGCTTGAAATGGAGAATACATCAGAAAAATGAGATTAAAAAAGAATGATGCTTGTTCCTGTTTGCAGAGCTGTCACTGATGAAATAGCAAAGTTCAATGCTTTGACTCTCCAGAAATCTAACACTTCCTTTGCATCATGTATATATATATATTTTAAATGTGTTGTTTATGCATAGCATTCTAATCGATGGTAAAACTGAGGTCTTTTTGAGTTGGTGAAGTTCTCCATCCCGGCTTGGCTTACTCAGAGAGCACTTGTGTCCCATAATTAGCTGCTGTATTTAATGGTTTCACAGCAGCTGCTGTTTTTCACTACTGTGAAGTTCAGATCTTAGACCAGAAATAACTGCAGCTAAAATTAAATAGTACTTATCATCTAGCTTCTTTTGAATATCCAGATTGCCATTCATAGGAACTCATTTGTAAAGACAATGTAGAAAACAGCTGCACTTAATTTTCAGGGGCAATTGACTTTTAACCGCTAGATTTTTAGATTGCTTTGCAAAGGGAAGTTGTCCTTGTTTACAATAAAATAATGTTGCAGTGTATGACTTTTTGGAGAGGAGAAGACAGTTAGATTTCAAAGTTGAATACTTAACTTTGTGTTCTGTGTTTCTGTCTGTGCTTCCTGAAAAATATTCTCTTCAGGATAATGTCCTGTAAAGCACGATGGAGCTGTATATAAATTTAAGTGCTGTAATGATGATGTTGATGCATGGACAGAATGCAGAATATCAGAATTGGAAAGGACCTTGGAGGTCTTCTAGTCCAACCCCTGGCTCAGGCAGGAAGACCTATACTACTTCAGACAAATGGTTGTCCAATCTCTTAAGAGCCGAGGTGGCGCAGTGGTTAAATGCAGCACTGCAGGCTACTTCAGCTGACTGCAGTTCTGCAGTTCGGCTGTTCAAATCTCACTGGCTCAGGGTTGACTCAGCCTTCCATCCTTCCGAGGTGGGTAAAATGAGGACCCGGATTGTTGTTGGGGGCAATATGCTGACTCTGTAAACCGCTTAGAGAGGGCTGAAAGCCCTATGAAGTGGTATATAAGTCTAACTGCTATTGCTATTGCTATTCTTTAAAACTTCCAGTGTTGGAGAATTCACAACTTCTGGAGGCAAGTTGTTCCACTGATGAATTGCTCCAACTGTCAGGAAATTTCTCCTCAGTTCTAAGTTGCTTCTCTCCTTGCAGGGGTGGGTTTCAACCGGTTCGCGGCGGTCCCTGCGAACCGGTTGGTCGGCGAACTCGGAAGTAAGT